>NC_138026.1:23273593-23361416 GCF_964106645.2 Podarcis pityusensis
TTATATACTAACCAAGGGAAATAACTTTTCAGCGTACACAGTCATTCTTTTATTTTGAGTGCCATGACTCCTATTATGAGATATAATATTTCCTTTAGAAGACTTGTGTTGACCACTTGAAAATAATGAAGTTTAGCTACAGCACAATAGATTCTGTCTAGAAGCACAATGTAGATAGGGATCAGAAGACAGAGAAGCAAAGGACACGGATGAGTCTGTATCAAATTGAAATCAGAAGCAGGGCACTGTGTTAAAAATAGCACACTTTTCTACCTTACAGCTTTAAAACTTTCCTCTTTTGATGTAGGTGCACACAGTGGTGCTCCCTCCATTATCACAGATTTCAACAGAATATAAGCACAACTTCATTGTGCACGACTGCAGGTTAACAATGCAGTTATTTGCATGGTCACTCAGAAGCATCCATTGAGGTTTACTCCCCAAAACGCACCCACAGGAATGAAACAAAGAGAAAGCAAGTAACATACGTGTGAACCAGCTCCCAGTGAGCTTCGCAGCAGGGAGTTAAAGCGGCTTAGGAAGCAACATAAAGCCAGGTAGCTTTGCACTGCTTCCCAGGCATAGCAGTAGACTTCTAATGTAGTGATACAAGTTACTGCTTCCCCTGTTACAATTCAAGCTACAGGTTCATACTCACCCATAAGTGATGCAGTAAATAGTTATTGGCGTCTCAGCAGATCATGTCAACATCACAAACTTCGTAGAAGACACTTGAGTCCGTAAAAATGCGTTAATGAAATGTGATGTTGAATTGGGTCTTAAATCAAAACAAGTCCCCCCTTTTCATCACCATGTTTTAATAACACTGTATTTCATTGCCCTAGACCAGGGATGTCCAACAGGTCGATCACAATCTACTGGTAGATCCCCGGGAGGTTTTGGTAGATTGCAGTCGATCGCTGGGTAAAATTGAATCCAAAGAATCCAACCCCTCACCCTGCCCTCCATTGTTGCACGCTCTGCAGAACAGAAGATGGAGTTTACTCATTGAGGCTGTTTGTTTCCCCAGAGATTTGTTGGTGAGTGGCTGTTCCTCCTTTTCCCCCCAAACCCTTAAAAACAGGGCTTTCCTCCTCCGTAAAAAAGCTCAACAACTTTGACCTAACCCAAAAAAAACAGGGGTAGATCACTGCCAGTTTTTAATTCTGCAAGTAGATCATAGTCTCTTGGGAGTTGGCCACCCCTGCCCTAAACTCACGAACAAAACATATCCAACTTTTCATTATTTGAGGTGGGTGCATGCAGTGCTGTCTTTAAAGCTTACCAGACTGGTGATAGAAACCAGAGTTTGATAAAGCCCATGGATGAGATATCCTCTTGCTTCTGGCTACTCTATAATTTTCTGTATCAACAAAGAAATGGGCCAGGGTTGACTATAGAGGATAGCAGTGTCAGGCATTCATTGGGTTCCAAGGCTGGCAGGGGGCCCATTGATCCAATGGCAGCACCATTCCCTGTTGGCAGGTGAGAAGGTGAGAGAAGTAGGAGGAGGACATTCTTGGTTCGCATGCCTTGCCCCTTCCAAGTTACGGGTGTCTTGCCCAAGGCCATCAAGTATCATCGTTGACCATAATATTTAAATCTATTTTCTTAATCTGCACAAACAGCAGCTTCTTGGAGTTACAATGGCCTTAGTTTAAGGGTACTTGATCACAGAAACATAGCAGAAGATCATATACTGGTGATCCTGTGAGAGCTTTGGGATCATGTGCTAACCTCGTTCCCTCTCCTCTTTCGGCACAGGCACACACAAAAAGAATTCAGAAGCTTATGCTTCCATTTCTGACTTTGATTTGGCTGACTTCCATAGATTCTAGCATTCTATGTGGGGGAAAAAGAGTTTCATAATTGAGAACAGGAAAGCAGTAGCTGCACTCAGAACTCTGTTCAGCCCCTCGACTCCAGCCCTTGTGTTTGCAAGGATTGATAGTTATTATTGTGTTGTCTGAAAGTTTCTCTGGTAGCTACAGTGATAGCTGTTTCAATTACAGACAACAGCTAAAAGTTCCAGGACATGGATTCCACCAATAGAGAAGATCAGCACAACCGACAATAGCCACAATAATCTATTCAAATGTCGAAAACAAAATTTGACACTAATGACTGGCTGTATTCCTGTGTACATCTAACCCTAGCGAAAGCTGAAAGACCAAATAGAAGAGCAAGACTATTAAGATGCAAATTGTAACCACTAACAGCCCAGTTTTCCCAAAAGCTCCACCAAAGCAAGCCCATTCATTTCATTTCAACATGGCAGAACACTTTAATTATTAGTCCGGACAATACTAATGCATAACATTGCAGAAGGAATAGGAGCTGATAGTGGCCAGCTGGGAAATTGATTCTGAAGCCTTTAATTAGACACCATTAAATAGCCTGGAAGCAACTGACGCATCTGGTCAATTATATTATGGACAACGACAAATATCTCAACATACATAATGCAAGTAAGTAGCATATAATGAAATCATCTGCCTTAGGTGGAAAAGAAGCTTTAATCCTGATTTGGAGCAGAATATATGTATGTATAACTTTGATCACAATAAAAATAAGTAGTTCAACTCTCGGAAGGAACATTGGCCTACGGCTTTGGTTTTGATCTAATTCCCTATCCCATTACACATATTGATAGTTGTGGCCTGTAGCCACAGAAAACATTTTTCATACAAATCTGACCCTATCGGCTGCTGTCCTAACAAGACTTCAGATCATGGGCAGGGGAACCTTTTTCAGCCTGAGTGTCATATTGTCCTGTGGGTAACCTTGATGGGGAAGGAGGGAGGCACCCATAAACACTGGGTGAGGCCAGAGGTCAGAGTAGGCACCGCCAGAAACAAAATAGGTGAATCAATGGATGTGACTCTTACCTTTGCACTGTTGGCTACATTCCAGCCATGAAAAGGTCAGAGGTTTCTACACATCCTGGTATCTCTTCATCCAGGCAAGCAAGAGGGATTATCAAATCTTAACAACAAATTCAAGACAAGTAAATGCACTTGAGGAAGGTGTACAACAGCAGTGGTGGTGGATGTGGCTGGAGGAGAAGGCTGCATGCATCCCTTGTGCCTGAGATTCCCCACCATTAAGGTCAAGGACTGAGTTCTTAAAGACCCTATTAAACCACCCAGAACTACCACTATCTCAGTCCAAGCAGGCTCCTAATGGTTACATGGCGGAATCACAAACAGGATTTTATAAGCCCAGCACCACGTCCTATGGGGTGGGAGAGGGGCAGAGGGAAGAGGGGAACACTTTTCACTTTGTATGGGGCCAACCAGGTCAAAGTTAGTGCAGACTGTTTCGTGAGGTAAAAGCAAGGTCAAAATCTCCAGTGTGCCAGCCCAGAAGCCTCACAAGATGACTCTGACATTGCTGGCTTCTGGGAAATACTGTGAGGTGGAAGGACATGAGATGGAAGCATGTGCCTACTGCATATTGTCTTGCCCAAAGCGTGTTCTCATTAAAGGAGAGCACGTGTTGCGGCTGGGGCTAGGCAAAGCACCCTGTAGTTGCCAGGCAAAATTGAAGGAAAGGGCCTGGCAAGGATTGGTGATGGTGTTGCTGGGGCAATTTGTATGTTGCCACTTTGGGGGTGGAGATCAGAGGATATTTAAGGAAGGCCCACAGAGAGTTGCTTTCTCTTTCGCTGTGGGCATCGGATCACCCGCCCGCCCTCCCTTGTTGGGCTTCCGCTTGACCTTGCTATGCCTGTCATGGGGTCGTTTGCATTGGTGCGAGGGCCTGGTAGGAATTTTGCCATTTGGCTGATTAGTGTGTGCCATCTGGTTTTTGCCTACCGCGTAGCAAATCGTCACAACTTGTAAGGTTGGCGGTTAGGCATTGGTTTAAATTGGTTGGTGGAGGGGTATGGATTGGCTGTGCCTGCCCCTCAGGTGATGCTGCTGCACGGGAATTCCGTTAAAGGAATTCAGGGGCTTACCATCCTTTCGTCCAAACCCCTGGAATCGGGTTTGGGCCGTGTAAGCCCCTAGGAGCATGTGGGGAGAAGCTGAGGGTCTGTGTCGCAGCTCCAGTTATCCCCTGATCTTGTTCCTCCACACTGGCTTTCGCTGGAATCCGGAAGTCAGTGCTGTCCCCATGGCGGGGGGACAGCTAGTCTTAACCAATGCCTAAGCAACCACTCACAATTTTGTATGATAATAAAGTTGTGGCCAAAAAATTATGCCAAAAACCTTAAACAAAAATTATGTGTGAAGTGTGAGTTATTTGGGATAAGGGTGTTTTGGGGGACCTCAGCACGCAACCCCTGAGCCCAGAAAAACCTGTTTGTAGGCCTTTCATTGAGTTATCCAGACTATTATGGGCTGGGGTGCATTTTGCGGGCTCTCCCTCTGTTTGGCCTGTGCATTTTGTCTGGTATTGGGAGAAACACCCAAGCTTGCTTTCCCTGCAGATGCTACCGCCAAATGTTTGCTGCTAGATCAGGTACTTATTAAGGAACTGCTGAAATGAATGAAGTTTGGCCCTGCCTCTTTCCAGAGTTTGTGGCATTTAAGAATTGTTTGTGATTAATCTGATAGGTATTACAGAATATTTTGCTGCTGTCGCAAATGAGGCCAGAACAAGTGCTACACTGAACAGGGTATCATTGTATGTGTGTGAACCAAGACATCTTTACCAGTGCTAGAAATGCAATTTTCAGGGCCCAACTCCCGCCCCCAACCTGATAGGAAGTCACTGGATTGGAGCTGTCATCCCCTACCTGTTAGAGATATCTTCCCAGAATGTCAGACTTTATCCACACGTGTAGCAAGACAGTCTCTTTATCTATTCATCTTTCGACGCAAGGCATTGTGATTCTGTTGTTTCTAATGAGAGAGATACCAGGGCTCTGCCTTGTTTTCGGTGACAAGAGGAGATCAGATACTGTCTATTACACGGAAGGTTATGCCAGAAATAGTGCTATGTCTTTCCACCGGGGCAATCAATAACCTATTCTTCAGCAATCGCCAAGTCATAACGGTGTCAATTACCAGAAGAGTGTTCGGGAGTTTCAGTTATATCTTTATATAAGAAAGAAAGGGGAAGGTTGCAAGAGCTGGCGTTACAGAGAAGAAAATATATGTGACAACAAAGCTAATTAAATAATTCACACCTGAGAAGGACCAGGATCCAATCAGGACATGTGGGTAAAAGTCAATTGAGTCCGAAACAGTGAGGAATGAAAATGTATGGTATCACACCTTTTTCCTGGCCCGCAATCGAAGCCCACATGTGCAAAGGGTTAAGTAAACCAATGCAACCCATCTGATAATCAGTTCAGTCACACATCTGCAAGTTGTCACAGGCCTGGAGTTTCATAATTGATCTGGTCAAGCTTTGAAATAGATCCGCAGGCCTCAACAGTTAATTTCTTTCTCTCTCTCTCTCTCTCTCTCTCTCTCTCTCTCTCTCTCTCTCTCCTAAATAGTCCAAAGGGTGAAATGTAACTCTCTCAATCTTACACAGTCATATGTTAAGGCAGGGTAAGAGGAATATGTGTTAGAAGAGTAAAAACATAAACATACACATAATAGAAAATGGCTTTGAGTGTGGAGCTTCAATCACTTTCAAGCACAGTAGGTAGTCTCTTCAGGCCTTAAGGTGAGCACATGTGGCCTTAAAATGGGAAAGGGAGGGGTGGTGTATGCAGGTCCCCCACAAATCTCCACATGCCCCAGTTCTACTCCAAACCTTCTCGCATCCACCATGATGGTCTGAAGGGGGATTTTAAGCACATTCGGGTGAGCACACCTTCAAACTTAGCTACAACTGGGAACCCTATCTGGATGGGGACGAGCTGGTTTCAATGGTCTATACTGTGGTAACCTCACAGTCAGGTTACTGCAATGTGCTAAATGCAGGGCCACCTTTGAAAACTGTCCTGTTTTCTGCATGCTTCCTGCTGTCGCTGCTGTTCTCATCACCATCAGATGGCTAGAATGGGGAAAGGGAACCAGTAGGAGGGCTGAGGGATTTTGATCCAAGCTGGAGGATAATTCAGTGGAAAGTCCTCATTTCTCCATGCCCAGCTCAAGAGAATTCCACCAGCATTTCTTAATTTTATTTGGACCATGCCTTGATTCCAACATTGAACAATCAGCAGCTGGCCCTGTTGAGACTTTTCATGAAGGGTGCATAGTTGTTATTTATTTATTTTTAAAAAAGAAGACAGCCAATCATAAACCGAGAGCTGTTTGTGTTTCCTCAATTGCTCAGCTAGAATGCTGGAAGAGAATTCCTCCATCTGTCCTGTCAAAGTAAGGCTCATCCGATGACTCCCTAGGTCTGAGACATTTGGATTTGTGTCTGTTTGTTTGAAAATTGTAGCAATGTGAATCTGTAAGAAAATCAAACTAATTAGGCTTGAGTGCATTGACCAAAGTGCTCTATACAGTCCAGGATCAAGCCAATAAAACAGTGCTTTCACAGTACACAAAAGCAACAGATTTTTACATGGAGTCCAGATTATTCCACTCTGAGAATTATAGCTGGGTCAGTAGACAAGAGTGCAAATGTGACGTTTTCATTTCATTTCTCTAAATTTACAGAATATCTTTTCTTCACACTGCTGTTGACTAGCTCCATCCTCTTGCATCTGCCTTAGCATTTCCATCAGTTCCACTGATGCCATTACAGTGGTACCTCGGGTTACATACTCTCAGGTTACATACGCTTTGCTTCAGGATGAGAACAGAAATCGTGCGGCGGCAGCAGGAGGCCCCATTAGCTAAAGTGGTGCTTCAGGTTAAGAACAGTTTCAGGTTAAGAATGGACCTCCGGAACGAATTAAGTACTTAACCCAAGGTACCACTGTAATGTTAAACGAGCACAATGTCTTCTCCTTGCACCAAAACCCAAAACCCTATAGCCAATGCAAAATAACATTTTTTATTGTACCAAATGTGAATTACCAGTATCAACTGCAGTCCAGAACATGGCTTGGATTACTAAATGCAGCTAGTCCTCCCCTGCCCCCACCAGCAGCAGAGCAATACAGGTAGGTCTTTAAGGACATAAACACAGCAGCCTTACTCTTTTGTTTGCCCCACAGCAAATGACATTCAAAGGCCTACTGCACTGGTACATGGAGGTCTAACAAGGCATGTCAATCTTATATTGATGGAGGAGGCAACTAGGGATAAATTCAGTGGTACCACAGGTGTTGAACTGGAAAAAGAAGGAACCAGTCCCAACATCTACATGTGCAGAAATACATAAAAGTGAGGTTTTGAGTGGGGTTTCTTACCACATTTACTTCCTTAGCAGAGATGCTTTGGTGAGCTAAAATGATATTCATAGTAAACCTTCCAAACTGTATATTGTAGACATTTTATAGTAAGGCAGCCCAAAGGCAGTTTCAGAAAGTCTTAGACAGTTGGTATGGCTTCTTGCATCTTTCCAGATGCCTTGCTTACCCTGAGTAGGATCATGCAAGGCTCAGAGAGTTGCCTGAAATATATATAGAAAAACATTAAATTGCTTTCCCCCCTATGTAATAAAATGTTCTTTCGGCAATCAGATACCCTGTCCTATCCCTGTGTGCGAACGGGTGTGCTGGGACCCATTGGCAGACATGCAATTTTAATCTACTCTTCATTGGTATACAAAGCATCATTCTAGCTATGCGGGGCAGCAGGGATTTAGATTTTAAAGCTGGATATTTAAAAACAGGAAACTGTGATAGATGAAAGAACTAGTCGAACCCATGTGCATAAATACACACGGAGTCCTGCCGACGATCCATTCTCCCGGAATCAAAGCAAATCTACAGTTGTTTAAAGCACAATGCCGCATATACCTATGGGCAGGAACAACCTGATTTTCCCATTGTGTGTGTGTATTGATTTTTTTATTGCAGGGGTTATTCTGCAGATGGAAAGCTTATACCCATACTGTGAGATGCTTCACTTGAAAATTAGCACTCAACGAAACAGAGCAAGATTCTAAATGCAACTAATCCTGCAGTTTCTCCCTGCTGGAAAAGGCACATTCTGCTAACAGCTCCCCAAACACACTTGCCTGGGAACACAACCCAACAAGCTCAAAGGGCCTTACCTCTGAGTAGACATAGACAGGATTGCACTGTTAGACTGCCATTTTAAAATACTCTATGGGAGTAAAAAAGGGACGTGGGTGACGCTGTGGGTTAAATCACAGAGCCTAGGACTTGCCGATCAGAAGGTCAGCGGTTTGAATCCCCGCCACGGGGTGAGCTCCCATTGCTCAGTCCCTGCTCCTGCCAACCTAGCAGTTCGAAAACATGACAAAGTGCAAGTAGATAAATACGTACCGCTCCGGTGGGAAGGTAAATGGCATTTCTGTGTGCTGCTCTGGTTTGCCAGAAGCAGCTTAGTCATGCTGGCCACATGACCCGGAAGCTGTACTATGGCTCCCTCGGCCAATAAAGCGAGATGAGCGCCGCAACCCCAGAGTCGGTCACGACTGGACCTAATGGTTAGGGGTCCCTTTACCTTTACCAATGGGAGCAAAACAGCATTTGCTTCAGGGTAAATATTCATAAAAGTATATCCTCCCACTTCATCTTTGGTCCCAGTCCCAGTGCCTCCCCCAACCTGGCCTAATACTATGGTGAGGTGTGACAGTACAAACTTAGGCAGACAACAATCTGAATTAAAAATGGACACCACTTTATTGACTACAGGTGTAGGCAGAGCTTTGGCTCAGACATTGGATGTATATCAATTCCAGACTTCTACCTGACTGCACTGTGAAAGCCACATGCAGCCGGTCTTTTAAGCCTTGCTGCCCATCTAAACAAGCCATCAGCCAATGGCCAGCCAACCAGACAGGTACTGCTCTTCAGGAGAGACCACTGATTGGCCCATTTGAAAATACATTTTTGGGTGGGAAGACCGCCCCAAGATCCCACTGGCCATGGGGAATTCTCTTCCTATGGCTGGTAAACATGTGTGGCCAGGCCAGCAGTGAAGGAGGCTGAGCCTGTCTGCAAGTATGTCCAGGACTGTGCAGTTAGTGACCTAGCCAGCCTTCCCAACTTGTTGTCTTCCAGATGTTTTGAACTACAACTCCCATCACTTCTGATTATTGACCCTGCTCGCTGAGTATGATGGGAGTTGGAGTCCAATTCATTTGGCTCCTAAGTTGCTTCTAAGTGGTTCAGTGGTACAAAACCAATTACCAATTCGTCAAAAGATTGAAACAAACACTCAATAAAAGAAACCTCATTTATGGGAAAGGGGCACCATATTGTTCTATACCTCAGACCGCAACATTTTTGAGCTGGTGAGTCCCTCCTGTATGCTTCTCCCAACCCTGGTGTGCTGGGAAAGTACTAAGTGCACTTCATCAGTTCAGCCAAAATGATGTAATATAGAGTCGTAAAGTTGGAAGGTACCCATAGGGTCATCTAGTCCAACCCTCTGCAATGCAGAAATCTCAGCTAAAGCACCCCTGACAGATAGCCATCCAACCTCTGCTTTAAAACCTTCAATGAAGGAGAATCCACAATCTCCCAAGGGAGCCCATTCTACTGCAGAACAGCTCTTACTGTCAGAAAGCTCTGGTTTGTTTCTTCTGCTTCACAGCTGTGCTTTTTTCCAGATTCCCCAGTCCCTAGTAGGTGTAATTTCACGTCTTTGGCCACGCTGATGTCATCCTCCTTGAGGTTCTTCTCAATCACTTTGCTCCTTTCCAAGGTGGCTGTGCCTCTTCTGAGCTCATTTATATATCCCACAGCTGCTGAGAAAGGTTTTGTCCTCTGCTAGTAGCTACTTCTCTTATTTTTCATATGAGTTGCTCCTCCTCTAGCAGCTATCTTCAGATCAGATGATAAAGTACTTGATATATTATAGTAAAATGCCACTTCTTGGTAAATAATAGACATGAGGATGATGTTTGGTCATCAGCCCAAAGCAATTTTGCTGACCTCCGGGTTTACCTGTAAATTCTAGAAATGATAGGCTGCAAGGTTTCATACAGAATGGGAACTTTTGCTATTTACTGAGGAAAGGTGCAGAGAAGACTGGGATGTGGTTATTAACCCAAGCACATTGCAGTTCATCAGATTTGTTGGCAAATGGCTTTGGGAAATTGCTTGTTGACAAGCAATACAGTTCTACTGGTGATGGTGAAGGTGTGTGACCCTGGAACTCCCTGGACAAAAGATTACCTCAGAAACATTTTTAAGCTGCTCTGATCTCCTGAGGAAGAACTAGGTGTAAGTATAATAAACAAATAAATGTCAGCATTGCTGACCTTTCCCACTGACTCCTAATCTGTCAAAGTTAGGATGAAATGTTAACATTGACCAACTTCTTCAAATTTACAATGACGTATACATTAGATTAGAGCTTTGCTGCCATGTTCCTGTTGTTCTGGTTTTTTTCTTTTTAAGGTTTGGATAATACTTGGGTTAGAGATTCAATGTTAGGAATTCTCTCTCCATTTTTAGTTTATGTATTTGTATCACCTGCAGCTTCAGCTTTCGCACGTGAGCTTTTCCTCTTATCACCATCAGCACTGGCATTATGCTTTTTCCTTTGTTTGTTTGAAGAATAATGGGTCAAAGAGTTTATTGAGACATAATGTGTACAGGGTGAGTGGGAAAGATGCGTGAAATTTGAAATTACAAGGCTATTGTGAGGAAAGGCCATGGCTGATAAGGTAGTTTCAACTTTGCAGCTGAAAAATCAGGACTTTTTTTGTAGTCATACTAATAACATTAACGTTTCCAAGGTGCTTTCAAAACAAGGCTCCAACTCTTTGCTTCCTGGCAAACAAAAGAACTGGGAAGAGGCCCTAGATGTATTTGTACACGTACAAAATGTTATTTAATAGCAATGATTATTAGAACTTTCCACAGGGGCAGACCTTGGAGTCTCAAATTTCAGTGGCGCCCTGTATGATGCCAAAATTTGGTGCCCCTTACCTCTTGTGCTCTATACTAAACCACAGAGCCTAGGACTTGCCGATCAGAAGGTCGGCGGTTTGAATCCCCACGACGGGGTGAGCTCCCGTTGCTCGGTCCCTGCTCCTGCCAACCTAGCAGTTCAAAAGCACGTCAAAGTGCAAGTAGATAAATAGGTACCGCTCCGGTGGGAAGGTAAACGGCATTTCCGTGCGCTGCTCTGGTTCGCCAGAAGTGGCTTAGTCATTCTGGCCACATGACCCGGAAGCTGTACGCCGGCTCCCTCGGCCAGTAAAGTGAGATGAGTGCCGCAACCCCAGAGTCGGCCACGACTGGACCTAATGGTCAGGGGTCCCTTTACCTTTACCTTACCTTTTGTGCTCTATTCTAAATCTTAGTTGTGGCATCCCCTGCAGTTGCCCTGAGGCTCTGCACCCAGTGCAACTGAACTAGTAGCGCTTCCCTAAATCCACCTCTGGTATCCACACCCATTAGTATCAGGAGGGATTTTTTTCCAGCCTGAGGGCCACATTCCCTTGTGAGCAACCTTCTGGGAGCCATATCCTGTGAAGGTGAGATATGAGGCAAAAGCAGACAGAGGAACATTACATTCCTATAATATTTGACTACTTGCAATAGGCTGCATTCTAGCCAATTAAAAGTCAGTGATTTCTATACATGCACATTTCTCCATCCCTCATCCAGGCAAGCAAGATGCATTAGTCACAGTGGAAGGACACATTCCAGCCAAGAATCAAAATGGCCTTCCTGAGCCAGAGAGCTAGAATTCCCTCCTACCTTGTTTAGAAAGTGTAAGAGCAGATTTCTTTTCTTTTACACTATGCCTTTCATGTGTAGGCAGTTACTCTGATGCATAACTTAATTACATTACATTAATAATAATTATAATAATTTTATTATTTATATGCCACCCATCTGACTGCGTTTCCCCAGCCACTCTGGGCAGCTCCCAATAGGATATTAAAAACACACTAACACATCAAACATTAAAAACTTCCCTGAACAGAGCTGCCTTCAGATATCTTCTACAAGTCTGATAGTTGTTTATTTCCTTGACATCTGATGGGAGGGCATTCCACAGGGCAGGCGCAACTACCGAAAAGGCCCTCTGCCTGGTTCCCTGTAACCTCATTCTTGCAGTGAGGAAACCGCCAGAAGGCCCTCAGAGCTGGAGCTCAGTGTCTGGGCTGAACAATGCTGTGGAGACGCTCCTTCAGGTATACAGGGCCAAAGCCAAAGTTCGACATGGACTTAGACAAGGGCCGTCTTAAGCATATCCGGCGCCGTAGTGCAAAAATCCCTCCAGCGCCCCCCCCCTCTGGCAACTCCAAAACAAGGGAGGGGCAGCGGAAAATGTCCTCTGCCTCCCCTACTGCCCCGATCCCTTGCGTGGGGGCAGCGATCAAGCAGGAAAACGTGCTGGCAGACATGCTCTCCAGTGTCGGGACGCCTGAGAAGGCAGCCAGGGAAGGCTGCGCGCCACCTTTCGCCAGAAAGCAGGAGGAGGACAACGACGACCAGGAGCAGGGCCATCTTTAGCAGGTGCAGAGGTTTGGGAAGGAAGCTGCATGCCCGCCAGCCATATAGTTGGCAGGGCGCAGCTGGCGGGCATGCAGGGAAAGGGGAGGGTGCTGGCAAAGCCGCACAGCTCCCCCACTCACTAGGGTGCCCCCGAGAGGCCGTGCCCTGGCGCAACGAACCACTATGACCAATGGGAAAGACGGCTCTGACTTGGACTTTCCGTGAGAATGTTAGGTAAAGGGACCCCTGACCATTAGGTCCAGTCGTGACCGACTCTGGGGTTGCAGTGCTCATCTCGCTTTATTGGCCGAGGGAGCCACGTACAGCTTCCGGGTCATGTGGCCAGCATGACTAAGCCACTTCTGGCGAACCAGAGCAGTGCACGGAAACGCCGTTTAGCTTCCCGCCAGAGCGGTACCTATTTATCTACTTGAACTTTGACGTGCTTTCGAACTGCTAGGTTGGCAGGAGCAGGGACCAAGCAATGGCAGCTCACCCCGTAGCGGGGATTTGAACCGCTGACCTTCTGATCAGCAAGTCCTAGGCTCTGTGGTTTAACCCACAGCGCCACGTGCCCCTGAGGGGCCGCGCCCTGGCGCAGCGAGCCACTAAGACCAATGAGAAAGATGGCTCTGACTTGGACTTTCCCTGTGAATGTTAATTAACTTTAAAAGGCCCGATCTAAGGAAACCTGGTCCTCTCTGCTGACTGTTTCCTGCTCTTCTTTACTGTATACCTGGCAGAGCAGCCAAGACATCTTGCTAAAGTCCTTCCTACATCTTTAGTTTTATTCATATGAACCTAAGCTATCCACAGCAAGAGCTCTAGGAGCACCCTAAGGCTGTTCAACCAGCTGAACTTGTGTGACACAATCACTTTACTGGAAATCCTCCAACCCTTCAATGAATCTTGAAATTAATTAAGTTTGCCTCGAAGGTCCTCCAGACCTTATGACACTTGCTCATCAGTGAAGGAGCACAAAAGGTTAAAGGTTCTCAACGTGGTTGAGGAGAAAAGCCACATGGTGGGTGTGGGTGTACACATATAGAATATAGAAAGGGAAGGGTTTTTTAAAACTCTACAGCTTTTGCATTGTGGTTTTTAAGTACGTTTTCATGCAAATCTGTTACATTTTTAGTGCGTTTGAGGAACAATAAAACCGTTCCCTTGTAAGTTGTAAGTAATTCTTTTGGAACTTAATAAAACACTCTGCAGCCTGGCTGATAAAGCATTTGTAAAATTGCACAAGAGACATGCATTCAAAACCCCCTTATAATGCTATGTTTATATAACCCTCTTTCTTGTCAATTGGCTATTAGGGTTGTTTTAATGGAACAAAATGTTTTTTTTAAAAAAAAAAATTAAAACACGAGAGCGGCTTTTAATTCAGAATGCATCAAACTAGTCTTCCTGGCTCGTTCACTTTTCTCAGCACAGCTACAAGGATTCCAAGCGACCAAACATTAACTGACTCTCCAGAGCCTGGGAATTCTCATGTCAGCAGAAGTCTCTAGAGGCCATAAAAGCCAGCAGAGTCAGCTTTTGTGCAAACTCTTCACTGAACTCTAGCAGGGCTCTGCTTGTAAATGGACTTCTCAAATCCATTATTAGCAGGAGTCTGACAGAAATGGGAATTGAGGTATTTCCTGTTCTGCTTCACATTGGAGAGAATCTAAAGTTTCCTATAATATTATGAGTGGTGGGAGTGTAAGTTGTATACCTGAGCCCTTTTTAATTCCTAGATCCAGCACAGATTCAACTCCTGG
Organism: Podarcis pityusensis; assembly: GCF_964106645.2. Classification (NCBI taxonomy): domain Eukaryota; kingdom Metazoa; phylum Chordata; class Lepidosauria; order Squamata; family Lacertidae; genus Podarcis; species Podarcis pityusensis. The sequence goes on from NC_138026.1 coordinate 23,287,814, forward strand.
AATAGTCAGGATAGCTTCCTAAAAGCCCAAACTACTGTTCTGTATTTTCAAATAACCCTGCCACAAAGTTGACTGAATTGCTGGAGGCTAAGCCTACCCACGTCCTTGTTAAACTTTTACAAGGGATACCAATCTTCGTGGAACAAATCAAGTTGTTTCCCCTGCAGTCTCATCTGAATTTGGTTCGATCCGTTGCTTGTGCAACATATAAAAACTGTGTCACTATTTATTTATTGTTTATATTCTACCTATCCCCCCCAAGGAGCTCAAGGTGATGTTCTTCTCCTCATTTAATCCCTACAACAATCTTGTGAGGTAGGTTAGCCAGCGAGCCAGTGATTGGCCCAAGGTCACCCAATGACTTGCGTGGCTGAGTGGTGATTCGAACCCTGTTCTCCCAGGTTGTAGTCTGACACTCTAACCACTGCACTGAAGCACGTGAACGTAAGCAGGTACTCTCTTGTCGCTAATAAGGATCAGGCAGATGCAACAATGGAGAATAAGAAGGTGAAGTTTATTGCCAGGCAATAAGGACCCAGTTTGGAATCTCTTCCAAAAGGAACTGGAACCCCGATTGACAGAAATCCAGAGGTCTTTATACCTGATCAGATCACAGCAAGTCATAGATCATGAGACAACCATGAGGCAGTCACGATATTGCCAGCGAAAATTAGCCAATTAGCGAGCTTCTTGCCATGCTTCCAGCTCCTGGTCAAGCACTGGTCAAGCACGGAGTTCTAGTTCTGCTTTCCGCTGCTTGCAGTGACGCTCTGTCTAACCTCTCCCCTAGTTATGACAGGACAGGGAGTTTTGGAGATTTTGTGGCTTAGCTCTTCCTGTTCTGTGGATTAATTTAGCCTGTATCTGAGGGGATTTTGTACCAGTATCTCTGATTCACGTCTTCCCCTTGTCCAGGGTACACGGATGTTTGTAGGGGAAAGGTCGGCTCCTAATTTTGCTGTTTCAAGCAGTATGCAGATAGCTAAGGCACAGCTTCCCTTTGATTCAAAATGGATTATAAAAATACTGTAAACCCTGATTATGTGTGAGCATATATGAATATACTGATTACTGATAACTGATTATATGAATAGCATAGGGGTAGCCCTTCTTCCTTGCCTCAGCACCACAAGCCTTACACGTGTACCCAAACCAGTATGCAAAGGGCCATAGCTCTGTGGTAGTGCATCACCTTTGCCTTCAGAAAGTCCCTGGTTCATTCCACAGATGCCCCAGATAAGAGCTGGAAATGTCCCCTGTTTGAAACCCTGAAGTGTTGCTGCCTGTCAATGAGAAGACAATGCTGAGCTAGCCTACCCTCCAATGCGATGCAAGAGAAAACCAGGACGCCATATTCCAGGACCACCCTCCTGCACAAGTCATGTGACCTGCACAAGATTGCACCCCAAAATTGCACGAGAATATGGCACCCAAAATGGCTGCCAAAGAATGGGATGCCCCATTATTCCAGGACAGTTGTTGGGTAAAGGTAAAACATAAAGGACCCCTGGATGGTTAAGTCCTGTCAAAGGTGACTATGGGGTTGTGGCGTTCATCTTCCTTTCAGGCCGAGGGAGCTGGCATTTGTCCACAGACAGCTTTCCAGGTCATGTGGCCAGCATGACTAAACTGCTTCTGGTGCAACAGGACACCGTGACAGAAGCCAGAGCTCATGGAAACGCTGTTTACCTTCCCTGTCACAGCAGTACCTATTTATCCACTTGCACTGGCGTGCTTTTGAACTGCTAGGTTGGCAGGAGCTGGGACAGAGCAACAGGAGCTCACTCTGTCATGGGGGTTCAAACTGCCAACCTTCCGATCAGCAAACCCAAGAGGCTCAGTGCTGGGAACAAGTAGGTGGACCAACGGTCTGACTCAGGCAGCACCATCCATAGAATGAAGGTACAATCCTATTTTTCTAGGAAAAGAGGTGCCAGAGCTCATCACGAATAGCTTCCTTATTCACTTGTAATGGCAATGGCGCCCACCAATAGGTGCCAGGACTGAGTTCCGGTGAGTTCAGGCTGCGAGGAAAAAAGCCCTGTGAAGGTACACATTAAGCAGGTATAGAATCATAGAATCATAGAATCATAGAATCATAGAGTTGGAAGAGACGACAAGGGCCATCGAGTCCAACCCCCTGCCAGGCAGGAAACACCATCAGAGCACTCCTGACATATGGTTGTCAAGGCTCTGCTTAAAGACCTCCAAAGAAGGAGACTCCACCACACTCCTTGGCAGCAAATTCCACTGTCAAACAGCTCTTACTGTCAGGAAGTTCTTCCTAATGTTTAGGTGGAATCTTCTTTCTTGTAGTTTGGATCCATTGCTCCGTGTCCGCTTCTCTGGAGCAGCAGAAAACAACCTTTCTCCCTCCTCTATGTGACATCCTTTTATATATTTGAACATGGCTATCATATCACCCCTTAACCTCCTCTTCTCCAGGCTAAACATGCCCAGCTCCCTTAGCCATTCCTCATAAGGCATCGTTTCCAGGCCTTTGACCATTTTGTTTGCCCTCCTCTGGACACGTTCCAGTTTGTCAGTGTCCTTCTTGAACTGTGGTGCCCAGAACTGGACACAGTACTCCAGGTGAGGACTGACCAGAGCAGAATACAGTGGCACTATTACTTCCCTTGATCTAGATGCTATACTCCTATTGATGCAGCCCAGAATTGCATTGGCTTTTTTAGCTACCGCGTCACACTGTTGGCTCATGTCAAGTTTGTGGTCAACCAAGACTCCTAGATCCTTTTCACATGTACTGCTCTCAAGCCAGGTGTCACCCATCTTGTATTTGTGCCTCTCATATTTTTTGCCCAAGTGCAATACTTTACATTTCTCCCTGTTAAAATTCATCTTGTTTGTTTTGGCCCAGTTCTCTAATCTGTCAAGGTCGTTTTGAAGTGTGATCCTGTCCTCTAGGGTGTTAGCCACCCCTCCCAGTTTGGTGTCATCTGCAAATTTGATCAGGATGCCCTTGAGTCCATCATCCAAGTCGTTGATAAAGATGTTGAATAAGACCGGGCCCAAGACAGAACCCTGTGGCACCCCACTAGTCACTCTTCTCCAGGATGAAGAGGAACCATTGATGAGCACCCTTTGGGTTCGGTCAGTCAGCCAGTTACAAATCCACTGAGTGGTAGCATAGTCAAGACCGCATTTTACCAGCTTCTTTACAAGAATATCATGGGGCACCTTGTCAAATGCCTTGCTGAAATCAAGGTAGGCTACATCCACTGCATTCCCTTCATCTACCAGGCTTGTAATTCTGTCAAAAAATGAGATCAGGTTAGTCTGACATGACTTATTTTTCAGAAATCCATGCTGACTATTGGTGATCACAGCATTCCTTTCTAGGTGCTCACAGACTGTTTGCTTAATGATCTGCTCCAGAATCTTCCCTGGTATTGATGTCAGACTGACTGGGCGGTAATTATTTGGGTCCTCTCTTTTCCCCTTTTTGAAAATAGGGACAACATTTGCCCTCCTCCAGTCTGCCGGGACTTCGCCTATTCTCCAGGAATTCTCAAAGATGACTGCCAGTGGTTCTGAGATCACATCTGCCAGTTCTTTTAATACTCTTGGATGCAGTTCATCTGGCCCTGGAGACTTGAATACATCTAAACTAGCCAAGTATTCTTGTACTATCTCCTTAGTTATTCTGGGCTGTGTTTCCTCTGCTGAATCATTTGCTCCAAATTCTTCAGGTCGGGCATTGTTTTCTTTATCGGAGAAGACTGAGGCAAAGAAGGCATTGAGGAGTTCAGCCCTTTCTGTGTCCCCTGTTTGCATTTCACCATCTTCTCCTCTGAGTGACCCCACTGTTTCTTTGTTCTTCCTTTTGCTACGAACATACCCATAAAAGCCTTTTTTGTTGCTTTTAACCTCTCTAGCAAGCCTGAGTTCATTCTGTGCTTTAGCTTTTCTGACTTTGTGTCTACACGTGCTGGCTATTTGTTTGAATTCCTCTTTGGTGGTTTCCCCCCTTTTCCATTTTTTGTACACATCCTTTTTTAATCTTAACTCAGTTAAAAGTTCTTTAGATAGCCACCCTGGCTTCTTTAGGCACCTTCCATGTTTCCGTCTCATTGGTATTGCCTGAAGTTGTGCTTTTAGTATCTCCCTCTTAACAAACCCCCAAGCATCATGAACTCCCTTTCCTTTTAGTATTATTGTCCATGGGATCTCACCCAGCACTTCCCTAAGTTTTATGAAGTCGGCTTTCTTAAAGTCAAGAAATTGAGTCCTAGTATGCATGGCTGCTCCTTTCCGCTGTATAGTAAACTTCAGAAAAGCATGATCACTCGCGCCTAATGATCCTTCCACTTCTACCCCACTAACCAGGTCATCAACATTGGTTAGGACCAGATCTAAAATGGCTGTTCCTCTAGTTGCTTCTCCCACTTTCTGGACAATGAAGTTGTCTGCAAGGCCAGGTAGGTGCGATAATTGACAGAACTAATAATGGTATTGGAAATATTGTTTGGAGATTCCATCTACAGCTCATTCGTTGAGTTAGAAAGAAACACCACACCTATTCCAAGGAGACGAACAGAATTGGCTGATTCCTTGCAAAACTTCAGGGAATCCATCATTGACTAGACAATGTAAATACAATACTAGAATAAACTGGTGAAGCTTGAGGGAGAGCATAGAAATAAAACTGTTTTGAGCTCTGTCTGGCCCCTGACAAAGCCTTTGGAGCAACGACAACCACAAGGATGCAATAGCCAGCTAAGCCCATGCCGCCACCTAATGGCAAAAGCAAGGGAGTGCATTAAGTGGGGGGGGGGGGTGTTGCACAGGAGTTCCTCTTTTCAGAAACGCAAAATTATTTTGGCATCTAAATAATAACACCTGTGTTTAGATTTCTGTTTTATACAAATGACATGTTGAAGGGAAGATGATTACAATTTCATCTGCCAGCCAGATATACTGCCACAATGAATAGGGGAATCCTAGCCTCTGATAAGCAGAGTTACTGACATCCCTTTCCTCTAAAACAGATTCGCTATGGACTGAAAATAGGGACAATGCATGTACTTTTGTAACCCAAGGAAATCTTTAATAAAAACATTAAAAAAACAGGTTCTTGATGTTGCCAGTGAAAACCTCATCAGGTATTTTATTTGACCCATATTCATAGTACCCCCAATCCAGGGATTGTGCAATTCCCTAGGAATTGGATGCCTTTTGGAACTTAGCACCAGTTTCCAATCTAAAAAAAAGGGTTTATGTACACAGAAGCCTATTTCTTCTTGTAATGCACCATAGCAGCGATCAGGGCAATAATGCTTAATTCCTACACATTGGTTTTACACTAACAGGAGTAATCTAAGCTGGTGTAGCCTTTGAAAATCGAAACATTCCAAGCACGCGTTAGGAAAGTCAAAATGAGAGGTACTTAAAAATAGTCCTGAGCTATTAATACTGTAACAGGCAGCCTAATTGGATTAATCATCATTAAATCTGAACTCCAACATTAAAAATTAGAGATAATAATACACTTGCGCATCCCAAGTGAATGGATATTGAATGATACAATACAGAACTTATTTGAAAAGAGAAAGAGGTTGCTTGTGAAATGTTAGTGTCTTGTTTTGGAGGGGGAAAGGAAATTTCTGCTGCCACAACTTTGTTGGACGAGAAAATATAATCGTCTGAACTCCTGTATGAGTTATCCTAGTGGAGTTGGTGAACTCACCCAGCGCACTTGGGCAGCTGACAGGGACTAAGATCTCTAAAAGGCAGTGCATTGTGGGGAATTCAAAATGGTAGGTGGCTTTCCGTTGCTTCCCACCCTCTGTCACCACTGAACTGCCTTTTGGGTAACAGGCACACAAGCAGAATGACCGCCATCTGCTTTCTGTTTCCTCAGTCTGAACACATAAAAATCCACACTTTCAATATGAGTAGAGGGGAGGGACGCACCTTTTCTGGGGCTCCCCTGAGCTCCACTTTAAAAGCTTTAAACAGTGAGCCAGCCATGTGTGCGACAAACCCCAAGTTAGCGGAGAAATACTTAGTAACCTCCAGTCCCAATTTTAAATATTTTATACATAACACATAGGATGGCATCCCATTAGGGCAGTGCCTAAATCAGGCATATCCAAAGTCTGTTTCGGGGGCCCAATCCAGCCCGCTGGTCAATTTAATCTGGCCCCAGTGGCAGTATATGTCCTGGAGTAAAATCTTAAAAAAAGCTCAGCAACTTCAATCCTAAAAAAATGCCGAGAAAAAGAAGGAACCTTTTACCACATGTGGTGGATGTGCCCCAAGGCAAAAGACTTCCGGGAAAGGATTTTTAATGAACTGAAAAAAATGTTGAAAAACACATATATTAAAAAACCTGAAGTCTTTTTACTTGGTATAGTCAGGGGTGAAATCCCCAAAAAGGATGTTACTTTTTTTCTGTATGCCAGAACAGCTGCTAGAATATTGCTAGTGAAGAACTGGAAGAAACAAGATTTACCAAATATAGAAGAATGGCAGATGAAGATGATGGACTATATGGAACTTGCCGAACTGACCAGGAGACTCTGAGACCAGAGAGAAGAGATGGTGGAAGAAGATTGGAAGAAGTTTAAGGAATATTTGAAAAAATATGTTAATATTTAAATCTTAGAATAGCTTTGGAAGGGGATTTAGGCTGTAGTGTTAGAAGTAGAAGATAGTGTATTTTAAAGTAGTATTATTTGCAAGTGATAAAATGTGAAGATTTTTATGGTTAAAGTAAGTGTGATTAAAAAAATGGTTAGAAATTATGATATATGTAAACTGCTAAAGATGAGGTAAAATGAAAATCAGATAGGGGGGACTTGGGGAAGCTCACCTAACAATGTTTAGAAAAAATAAGGATAATACAAGAATCTGTTTCTATTGTTTGTTTTCCTGTTTGTACTGTTTATTTGTGTTATAAAATGAATAAAAAATTTTGGAAGAAAAATAAAGTTTGGGCACCCCTGGCCTAAACTAAGTGCATTATGGGAACACTTCCATTTTTTTAGCAAACTGTGAAACGATGTGATCCCCCGCCACCCCCGCCCTCACTACACAATGAAATTATATTTGACTGTGGTAGCCTGACAACTCCTTCACCGCACAGCTGGAATTTACCATGCAACCTGAGCAAAGTTGAGTCACACAGATCAACACTTTGTCCGCCGCTGAGCTGTGATTTAAAAGCAACCTCTGGGTCTCACTGCCTCTCCGCTAGCATATCTCTGCTGAAACATTCTCTAGGCATTTCCACTGTCAGGGTGGGTTTATTTGAGCCTGCCATGCAAAATGCCTGTCCAAAGGGTTTCTTCTTTCCATTTGCTTGCCTATGGACTCCCACACCCTTCAGTCACTTACCTTATACTAAATACCTGTTAGGGGGGCATGGAGATGGATGTTGAAGCTAAGCAGATTTGCCTGCTGTGCCCTGGGCAGCCAGGAGTCACCTTGACACCTTCTCCATCTCATCAGAGAGAAGAACCACTGTCTCCTTCACATGACAAATGTCAGGTACATTTCTTTGATTTCTGTCAGGAAGAAACATTGTGGTTAGGTGGGCAGCATAAGAATATGAGTTCTAACAGCCAGAAGAAGAAGAAGAAGAAGAAGAGGAAGAAGAAGAAGAAGAAGAAGAAGAAGAAGAAGAAGAAGAAGAAGAAGAAGAAATAGGCAATGTTTAACCCTGGTCAAGGTATTCTAGGAATTTTTTATTATTATTATTGTTCCATCTTGTTCAAGAAAACCTTAGCCTAATTCAGTTGCTACCATGAAATCACATTACATTAGCTACAGCACTGTTATTTATTTACTGATTTGTTTAATAAATGTATATCCTTCAACAACTAGAGTTCCCAGGGCAGCAAACATTATTAACAATGAAATTGAAAACATATAATTAATTACAACGAAAAGTATCATAAGAACAGCAGAGAAATCACAACGGCAGCCACAAGTCTCATACTCGTTGCTGAAACACTGTGGAAAATCCAGAAATTATTAAACTCTATATAGCGCAAAAATGTTAAAATATGCAGGAAATAAAATGTATTCATCTGGCAGCTCAAAGAGCACCTCACAAAGACTGAGGGGGGCACTAGTTAAAGACTATATCTTGGAAGGTGAAGGCTGCAGTCCTATACAGCATTCTGTTAATAACAGTGCAATTCACTTTATTTCACTCAGTTGTAAGCTCCATGGAATTCAATGGGGGTTATTTCCAAAGAAGCCAGTATGCTAAGGTTGCATTTCTACCCTCATTTACCTGGAAGCAAGTCCCATTAAATTCAACAGAACTTTCTTCTGAGTAGACATGGTTATGATTGCTCTGTTACTCCTACTAAATTGAGTAGGGGAGAAATTTATTTCATTTGCATTTTATGGTGACTCTACCAATTTTTCACTTTGCAGGCCCATATGTGCCCCCAAAGCACAACACAATCAGAATTTGGACTTCCTTGAATTTTGTGATACAGTTCTATATCCAAAGAATCTGTACAAATGTATGTATATAATGGAAAAGCATGCCTAAAATCCATACATTGGTGAAATTAATGTTCAAACGTGGATTCTTACAAAAATGCATATACAAGGCAAAAATGGATATATTGGAAAACTGTGTGAATTTTCGTGTGGCCATTTCCCACCTAAAAAACAACAACACAAGAAACAGAGGCATATCTCAGTGTCTAGATTTTACATAATTTATAAATAGATGCTAGATTTGAGTCAAAATTTCCCAGAAAACCTTTATTTTAGTGGTGGTGGAGAATCCAAAGATTTTTCTTTTTCCTCAACTCTGCACTAGAAAAAGAAGCATACGTTGCAAAATTCTCTCAAAATATTCTTCACCATTTTTAGCGTCGGCTGCCATATTATTATTATTATTATTATTTACACAGGGCCATCCTGGGACAATGTTGTATCTGGAACATTGCAGAGTGCGCAAAATGGTTGCCAGGTTGCCAAAAAAGTCGCTTTCACTGCCTTATGTAGCTGCAGGGAAAAGAGAATAGAAGAATAAAGAGGAGAGAAGAAACTGGACTACAGCTACTACTACTAATGAGTCCCACTACCATGAAACGGAGATTTGGAGATTTTTCCCTCCCCCTGGGCAAATTAGTGCCCCCTTCCCACAATTTCTCTGCCCACAGATCAGAATTTCTGAGAAGCCACTGACACACAGCTCTCCTAATCAGTCCAAAGACATATCCCCTCACAATGTTGGATTGACTAACCGCCTTAGCAGATATTTATTATTGTAAACTCAGATGTCTGGAATGTCATAGTGGCAAAGAGCAATTCATTCATATGCACGGCCAGGACAAGTTGTCCTTTATTCTAAGAGTACTTGGGACTCAAAGGCTGCACTGATAAGACTACACACAGTAGAAATAGCCTTTTTCAACAGGGCAGGGAAGGAAGCCTAGTCTACTTCTGTATTCTTTGAGCTTCTGTGTGCTTTTTCTTTTTCTTTTTACACATGCAGTTCAGCAGCCATATATTCTATTATCAGTCAGTCTCAACAGTGTATATCTTCTAAAACAGGGAGTTTGCATGCATATGCAGTCGTGATGGTTGAGGAATGTGCCCTACCTCCCAGTCATCTTCTGAATGACTTTAGTGATTAGCCAGCAAGGTATCTGCAGTGAGCTATCCTTTCCACTTCTCTTTTCTGTCATTAATACTTAAAAGGAAACTTACCTGTCAGGCTCTTTTTCATCAAATGTCTGCGCCTGACCTTCAGCCATTGTCACACTATTGGAACATAAGATTCCTCTTGTTTCTATAGCAGCCTCATTCTTCTACGCCGTCACTTACCGGAATATAGCAAGCCATATTTTACCTTGGCAATTTCAGGGCAAGTGCTTTTCAATCACCTGTAGATTTAGAAGGTTGTCTTGAGATGGTAGCAGAGGTTTCAAATGCTACCTCTCTGAGCTTTGCATACTTAAGAGTGCTACCTAGGGTTTGACCAGGGAGTTCCTGGAGATTTTCTGCTACACATACATACAGGTTTGGATCCAGATTTCCCGTGAGAAGAACTCTGCTCACAGGATGCTCCCACGAGAGGATAAGGGGATGTTATCATTGCCATATAATCTTAAGTTTCTCCAAGAACAGCCTGAAAGGATGACATGGATTGTTGTTTAGTCGTTTAGTCATGTCCACCTCTTTGTGACCCCATGGACCAGAGCACGCCAGACACACCTGTCTTCCACTGCTTCCCACAGCTTTGTCAAACTCATGTTCGTAGCTTCGAGAACATTGTCCAACCATCTCGTCTTCTGTCATCCCCTTCTCGTTGTGCCCTCAATCTTTCCCAACATCAGGGTCTTTTCCAGGGAATATAACATGGATAGTGATGGGCAAATTTGTCAATTTGGGGTTTTCTCAGCTTTTCATTTTTCCACTCTTACTTTCCGTTCTCCACATTTCCACATTAAATTGTGATTTATTTATTTTTAATATGCTCCTGAAAAATAACCAGTGAATTTTGATTACACACAATTTGGTAAAACAATTCCCCCTACTCTATGGATTTTTGATTTCAAAGGGTGGGTGAGTTTCACTTTGCATATTGCTTTGGAAAGTACGAATAAGGAACAGTCACTTTTAAATGTGAATTAAATCGACTTTCTCCCCCATCCCTAGATGTGGGGGAGTGCAGGTGGAATTTGTCAAAATCATATTGCCACCTTTCCACCAGCATGGGCCTTCACTGGATTTCAGGCTGTTCTACAAATGGAAGGAGGCCTTAACTTCATGATCCAACCCAGAACCAATGAAGTCCAATGTTCACCTCACAACCTTGGTAAACCCTGACATCACAGGCATTTCCCAGTCCCATCTGCATTTTTAGTTTAGGTATGTTCCTAGTTCTCACTTCCAGCTCTCACTTCAGATGTATGGAAGTGAGAGCTGGGCCATAAAGAAGGCTGATCACCGAAGAATTGATGCTTTGGAATTATGGCGCTGGAGGAGACTCTTGAGAGTCCCATGGATTGCAAGAAGATCAAACCTATCCATTCTGAAGGAAATCAGCCCTGAGTGCTCACTGGAAGGACAGATCGTGAAGCTGAGGCTCCAATACTTTGGCCACCTCATGAGAAGAGAAGACTCCCTGGGAAGACTCCCTGGGAAAGACCCTGATGTTGGGAAAGATGGAGGGCACAAGGAGAAGGGGATGACAGAGGACAAGATGGTTGGATAGTGTTGTCAAAGCTACCAGCATGAGTTTGACCAAACTGCGGGAGGCAGTGGAAGACAGGAGTGCCTGGCGTGCTCTGGTCCATGGGGTCACAAAGAGTCGGACACGACTAAACAACAACAACAACAAATGTTCCTAGTTTATAGGACACTTTTTACGAGCTTCTCTGTGGCTGTTTATGGCATGAAAGTTGCTATAAACAGATTTACCCGGCACACTTCCAACCAGGCATTAAGCAGAGTTGAAATACAGTCCACAGTGAAGCATGAGGAAATCGGCCCTGAGTCTTGATTGATGAGCAACACACGATTGTTCTAGGCAGATTACTTTGTAATTTGCTATTTACAGAGAATGCTGTGGATCCCAACAGCAGCAGATCTGCTTGCATCCTCTCAGCAGATCAAAACCGAAACTCTCTCTTAGTCACACTCACATAACGCACTGCGCGTGTCCATGACTTCACTGTCTTATTTTTGTAAACCTGTGTAAACAATTCAGCTTCACAGCCAGAGTTTCATCTTACATGCAGAAACTCACGAAGACAGTTTTCTGAAAATGCATCACCAATACCCCCAACATTCTCTTCCTCCCTGTGGTGCAACTCTGGAAGAAATCTGAACGTCACAACTTCTCACCAACAGACCTGTCACGAATAGACATGGCACGCATACGTGCAAAGTCAGCCACTAACTACCTGTTTTTGGCTCCCAAAATATTGGGAAGCGGGGCAGGAAGAATAAAGCAGTAACATCAGAAAGCCAAATAAAAATGTCCTCAAACTTGATGTTTAAAAATGGAATGTATTTATATTTAATGTATCCCATGCATCCCAACATCAAAACTTCCATCAAGGGGAGGAAAGTTTTAACTGCATTCCAATGAGATGGATTTTAGAAGCCATTTATTCTAAAATTAAGTGCAGCAGGCATCTCCACACCAGAATCATAGTGGGAAAACGACGTTCAGTCCAGCTGATAGAAGAGCAGATGTGGATCTAGGAGATCTGAGTTTGAGAAAGCATTCACACTTTTTAAAAAGCTACCACATTTTGCCACTAAGATGTGGCATATAGCATGGTCCATAATAGGAACCTGCCTATTCACTGGTGAGGCTACTCCTGAGCACACAGCAACCTCCCCATAAATCTTTGTGTCAGTCATGGTTGTCCTTTCATAGTAGGCCAACAGCAGGGGCAGACTTTGGTCTTTCAAATTTCAGCGGCGCTCTGTGCGAGGCCAAAATTGAACACACACAACCCTGGCTGCCTCTTGCCTTCCATTCTGCTCAATTCACTACGGCATCGTTGTGGCACCCTGTGTTGCCCCCTAGGCCTTTTAAAAAATGGCTCAGTGTTTTAACCTGTATCATTCCTGAATCACTTGCATCGCTGTCTTTTATTGCAGACCCTCCAAGATTCCCTGTTTTCCAGCAACAGTCCCAGATTGACAGAAACAATCCCAGTTTCTGATTTCATTCCAGAATGTCTCACTTTTCCTTACGATGTCCCTATTTTCATTGAAGAAATGTTGGAGGGTATGGTAGGATGTCCATATCAGGAAAAAAGTTGGAGGGTATGGAATAGGACGTCCCCAGGGCTTTTTTTCCAGCCAGAATTCATCAGAAGTCAATGCCAGCTCCTCTCAGGTGGGTGTTATTGCTGTTCTAAGAGAATGAGGGCGGTGTTCACGGTGAGTTCTGACACCCTTTTCCTAGAAAAAATAGCACTGAGTGTCCCTATTTTCATTGGAGAAATGTTGAAGGGTATGTTATTGTGATTCTGAACACAAGGTAATCCAGACATTAAGTTTTTAAACAATTTGTTCTCTTCTCTGCTGTATACTGCCCTAGAATCTGATCGAGGATGGCACAGAAACATTTAAATAAATAAAAATAGAACAGTACACTTTCCCCAACTTTCAGAACTGTTATGCATCCTTCGGAGGCTAGGGAACAAATAGGCCACTGTAGCATCAGCACAACACATTTTACCTTAAACTTGTGCTACTTGATTGAAACAATAAGTGGGCAGGAAATGTGGCAATTGTATATAGCTTATTATCTACATGGTGCAGGGAGATGCTATTAGAGGGCTGTTAGCTGTGGAAGGGAAACTGATTTTCTTGACTTTTGGAAGCAGGGAGATGGAAAAGATGTTGAAATTGCTGTGCCACATTGAGCGCAGAGGCCAGAGTGTCATTGTCCACCGCAGTTTTGTTCTCTGAGCCTCGACTCCTGGCTTTCCATTCTCATACAACAGAAGTCATCAACCAGTATAGGAGAACAGAGAGAGGACTGTAACTCTCTTGACTCTGATGCAAGGCAATTTCCCAAGTCCACTTACTCATTTGATGTTCCGGGGTCGGGGGTGAGAAGGCTTCAAAGCTATGTGGTAATTTTGTGAAACTGCAAAAGGAAAGGAAAAAGAGGGGCGAAGGATCTACCAGAGAAGGTCTGTTTTCATTTGTATCTCAAAGCATGTGAAAACTGCGTTTCCAGTTCACCTGAATTCAACTACTGCTCTACATAATGATTTGAAAAAATGTGTCAAAATAAAGCTGTAGAGAATGTATTTTGCTTCCAACTCCAGGACAACTTTCCCAAGCAGTGTTCAAATTATGGGGTGGGGGAGAGCTTTAATGAAATCCACAAAGTTCAACCGCAGCTCCCTGCCTCATCATCATCATACATTGTGTTTCTATACTGCCTTTCTGCCAAGGCAGTTGACAGTTTTAAAGTACTAAAACAAATGATATACCGTGCAAAATTGGGCAGTGAGTGAGAGAAGGGAACAAGCTGACTAGATCAGGCCCTGGTGGTACATCTGCCTGCCTGGCCTGCCTCACACATTTCTTCCTCTTCACAGGGCATGTTGGCCAGAGGGTGGGGAGACAATCTCAAACCTCCCTCACTTCTTCCTAAGGTTAGAGAATAAATCCTTCTGCATGTTTCCAGAGATTTGAACACTATGTGACGAAAGCACAGATCATTTCCACTGAATTGAAATGAATGAATCGACAAGTTGCACAAGACCTCTCAAATGCATTGCTGAAATGTACAACTAGCTTTCCAGAGATACGGAGTTGCTTTTGCCCATAATGCCCACATCAAAACTGGCTTGGTTGAGGACCATGCTGAGACACAAAGGACACAAAGGTCTTGTGCAACTTGTCGATTCACTTGGTTCAATTGAGTGGAAAGGATCTGTGCTTTCTTCACAAAGTGTTCAAATCACTGGAATCATAGAATCATAGAATCATAGAATCATAGAGTTGGAAGAGACCACAAGGGCCATCGAGTCCAACCCCCTGCAAGCAGGAAACACCATCAGAGCACTCCTGACATATGGTTGTCAAGCCTCTGCTTAAAGACCTCCAAAGAAGGAGACTCCACCACACTCCTTGGCAGCAAATTCCACTGTCGAACAGCTCTTACTGTCAGGATGTTCTTCCTAATGTTTAGGTGGAATCTTCTTTCTTGTAGTTTGGATCCATTGCTCCGTGTCCGCTTCTCTGGAGCAGCAGAAAACAACCTTTCTCCCTCCTCTATGTGACATCCTTTTATATATTTGAACATGGCTATCATATCACCCCTTAACCTCCTCTTCTCCAGGCTAAACATGCCCAGCTCTCTTAGCCGTTCCTCATAAGGCATCGTTTCCAGGCCTTTGACCATTTTGGTTGCCCTCCTCTGGACACGTTCCAGTTTGTCAATGTCCTTCTTGAACTGTGGTGCCCAGAACTGGACACAGTACTCCAGGTGAGGTCTGGCCAGAGCAGAATACAGTGGCATTATTACTTCCCTTGATCTAGATGCTATACTCCTATTGATGCAGCCCAGAATTGCATTGGCTTTTTTAGCTGCCGCGTCACACTGTTGGCTCATGTCAAGTTTGTGGTCAACCAAGACTCCTAGATCCTTTTCACATGTACTGCTCTCAAGCCAGGTGTCACCCATCTTGTATTTGTGCCTCTCATTTTTTTTGCCCAAATGCAATACTTTACATTTCTCCCTGTTAAAATTCATCTTGTTTGTTTTGGCCCAGTTCTCTAATCTGTCAAGGTCGTTTTGAAGTGTGATCCTGTCCTCTGGGGTGTTAGCCACCCATCCCAATTTGGTGTCATCTGCAAATTTGATCAGGATGCCCTTGAGTCCATCATCCAAGTCGTTGATAAAGATGTTGAATAAGACCGGGCCCAAGACAGAACCCTGTGGCACCCCACTAGTCACTCTTCTCCAGGATGAAGAGGAACCATTGATGAGCACCCTTTGGGTTCGGTCAGTCAGCCAGTTACAAATCCACTGAGTGGTAGCATAGTCAAGACCGCATTTTACCAGCTTCTTTACAAGAATATCATGAGGCACCTTGTCAAATGCCTTGCTGAAATCAAGGTAGGCTACATCCACTGCGTTCCCTTCATCTACCAGGCTTGTAATTCTGTCAAAAAACGAGCTCAGGTTAGTCTGACATGACTTATTTTTCAGAAATCCATGCTGACTATTGGTGATCACAGGATTCCTTTCTAGGTGCTCACAGACTGTTTGCTTAATGATCTGCTCCAGAATCTTCCCTGGTATTGATGTCAGACTGACTGGGCGGTAATTATTTGGGTCCTCTCTTTTCCCCTTTTTGAAAATAGGGACAACATTTGCCCTCCTCCAGTCTGCCGGGACTTCGCCTGTTCTCCAGGAATTCTCAAAGATGACTGCCAGTGGTTCTGAGATCACATCTGCCAGTTCTTTTAATACTCTTGGATGCAGTTCATCTGGCCCTGGAGACTTGAATACATCTAAACTAGCCAAGTATTCTTGTACTATCTCCTTAGTTATTCTGGGCTGTGTTTCCTTTGCTGAATCATTTGCTCCAAATTCTTCAGGTCGGGAAGCAGGCAGAAGGATTTATTCTCTAACCTTAGGAAGAACTGAGGGAGGTTTGAGATGGATTGTCTCCCCAGTGTCTCAGCATGGTCCTCAACCAAGCCAGTTTTGATTTACCCAGCAACAGATCTCCCTAAAAAGAAGATGCAACATTATATGTCTGCATATGTTGCTGCTAGTTTTCCAAATACCTGTTGATAAGTAGCACATTCCTCTTTCCACCCAAGCCCAGTGCAGTTTTTGAACTATTTTAAATTAATTTCTTCCTCATCCTTTTGGACTTATTCTGGTTTTATTAGTCAGTCACTTGCTTCTAATGCGTGAAGAGATGTGCCGTCATGTAACACTTATGGGGGGGATAGTGAACCTGTTGCCCTCCAGCTGTTTTGGACTCTCAACTCCCACCACCCTAAGACAGCATAGCCAATGGTCGCAGATTGTGGTAGCTTTAGTCCAACAACATCTGGATGGCCAAATGAAGGCCACAGCAGCATTGGCGCTGCTGCAGTTTGGTAAGCTTTAGTCCAGGGGTGTATAAAATGTGGGTCTTCAAATGTTGCTGGACTATAACTTCCATAGTCTCTGACTTGTTCTGATGACTTGTTCTGATGGGCCCAAAGATTCCATGTCACAGCATTCGTTGGGTGGGCAAAACAATCCCGAATTTCATTTTACAGTGCTGTTTGTACTTCTACTTCAGTCCATTTCACTAACCCTTTAAGTCTGCCTCCTTCCAGCAACTCATGCGGCCAAGCTGGTGTCAAATGTATCACTCTGCTTTCCTTTGGACCACATCAGTGAGGCCAAGAGAGGTGTCTTGGTGCCTGGGCAGCCCAGGACCTCCATACACACTGCCTTGGAGAGGTGACTTCGGTGCTGCTAACACAGCAAAAACAATGCGAGAGACAGCAGTTTTGAGTTACTAGTCTCTGTAGCCACAGTGGGCACTGTGATTCTCCCGGGGTTTGACATCACCCCAAGAGGCACACTCCATTGTCTTTTGAGAAAGACGGGTGTCAGCGACTTACAAACCTCGGGCTGCTATCCCCATTGCCCTCTTTGAGCTGGATAGCTTCATAAGCAAGATATCCTATCCCCATTGCCCTCTTTGAGCTGGATAGCTTCGTAATCAGGAAATCTGCTCTCCTGGTTTAGGCTCCCGGCACAATTTCGCACCCTGGAAAACCAGAGTTCTACGCCATGTGAGGAACCTGCACAATTAAAACTGGAGATGGGGGTCTAGCTACATGAAGGCAGAACCAGTGTGCTCATCCTTCATCATGTGAGGGATTTAGAATGCTTATATTGTCTCATTTGGACCCAGGGAAGCAGCTGCAATTGCGGAAAATCCACCCACTCTATGATTCCTGTACAGTAGGAGGGTAAATGCCACTGTATCAGTTAAGCAAAGGGAAGTTGCTCTACTACTGCACAGCAGTAATCATTTGTACAAAAGCCTTACATCATCCTATCCCTACATTTTGGTGTCACCTCCTTTCTTAAAAAAAAAAAAATGTTCAAAAGTTTTCTCTCTTTCTTTCCTTTCTTTGTTAGATCACTCATTAAAGTCAGGGACAGCTTTTTTAGAATGACACCATCTCCAGTTTGATAAGTATACCGCAGAGGTTCTGAGTTTGGGTTTCAGGAATTTGTGCAAAGAGAGCTTGGGGTTTAGAGAATAAGAAAGTCATGAAATATGCATTGGAGAAAAGAAGCTTTCAAAGCAGTGCAAAATTTGTATGCCAAATCCCAAGCTGGAAATTATAAGTGCCTAAATCAGATACAAAGTGATTCAGACAGAGGAGGGGGAAAGAGAAAAAGAGAGGTTATTGCAGACCACAAAGCCCTTTTTCCAGGCAGAGTTCAGGGACTTATAAATCAGTTGTAAAAATGTGCTCTAGGCTTCAACTTGGCATACTTAGCTCTTGAAGTTGGTGCACATTTTTACTCATACTGCTCATTTTCTTTCAGGAGGGTAATGGGGAATAGGAAAGGGGAAAGCTTTTCTTTTTCTTTTAATGCACTATATTTCAAAATGAAATTAGTCCATTATACTGGCCTTCCAGGTCAGTAATGTGAAAAAAGTAAGTAATATAGGCTCCCTGTTCAAAAAGAGCTGAAATATGCATATCTACAGTGAATACTACAGCATTTCATTCATGGAATATAAGCGATACTTAAAACACCAAGTTCCACCAAGAGTGATGAGGTGTGCTTTCATATGCGGCCTGGCTATGCATCTAGAAGCACACTCCTATCTGAGCCCCATTGGACTTGACAAAATGGGACCTTCAATTTCCTGTTTTGCAGGAATGAGGGTGGGAGATTTCAAGATGATCCCCTAAACTAGAATTCATCTCTGGGAGATCCATTGGGCTCCATATTTTCAAATGTTTGAGATGGTATCAAAATCCCCGCTCCTTAGGAAGGCACTTAATCATAAATGGTTCCCTGCTTCCGGAGAATAATTTTGCTTTTTATTGGCTTTTTACTGGCTGCTACTGTAGTATTTTTTTAATATAGCATGTCGTTCCAATGTATTAAGAGTCAATTTGGGGGAAAACCATGATTGTTCAAAGTTGTATGATTCTGCTTCAAATATAGAGTGCAGTTGGGACCTTAGTTTCACCAATCCCATGCAGCCCTGACCATGTAAAATTTAGGCCCACATCTGAGAAATGTAAGGGCATCTGCAGCACAGCAAAAGGGACAGAATTCTACTCCTGTGTGTTCATGTGAGGGAATGTAATCTGACGGATGTCGCACAGGTAGCCTAATCCATGAAACAATTTCTAGGCTTGCAATAATAGCCACACCATGGGAGTAACTTCAGAGGACGTCAGCAGGACTTCATTCCAAATGAACATGTATAGAATTGGGTTGAAAGTTTACTTAGAAATCTTGGTCCATTTACTTCTAAAGGTGCATTTGTGCTCTTGGCAAAGGTTGAAATAGGGGAACGAGATAGTGAGCTTGGTGCTGATGGAAGTGGAACTAAAACTCCCTGAAGATAGTATGATAAGAAAAATAACCTTGGGAGTTTTTCACAAGTATTTTGAGCCAGGTACTACTCTTATCGGGGCTAGGCTAGTCCTGTTGATGCTGAATGAAAACCTTTGCCAAGGGCAGCTGTTAATATCAAAAAGCCAATGGAACATTTATGATTAATCTTGTCTGTTTGCACTTTCAGTCCATTTCTTTTTCTGTCCCAGCTACATTATATCCTGTTTCTCTTACTGAAACTTTTCTTTAAAAGAAAGAAAAAGAAATGGAAGGGTTTTTTGTACTCCACATAACCAGCAAGCTGTATCTCATCTTTTTTGCTGACCACTCCCCTAATTCCTTTTTGAAAATTATCAGATGTGGCTTTTTTTTTTTCATTTTAACATCTCTCTCTCTCTCTTAATGGCCATATAATGCAACTCCCAGGCATACTGCTTGCATATTTCTGGATATAGATCAGGTGTCGGGAACATTTGACCCTCCTGATCTTGCTGAACTACAGCTCCCATGACCCATGGCCATTGGCCATTCTTGCTAGGGCTGGTGGGAGTTGCAGAGGGCCCAAATGCTATTGAGTTCAAGCTCCAGACAAGAAGAAGAAGAAGAAGAAGAAGAAGAAGAAGAAGAAGAAGAAGAAGAAGAAGCAGCTATCCATAACTGTTGTATTTTTCTAACAGAAATGGATGAAATGTGCAAGCAACCTAGCCCCCTTTGACAGGATGAGTACTGCCAAATTTCAGAAGGATCACTTCAGTGGTCTTCTGAATGTCTGCAGTTTTGGGATGGTTACAAAAGGATTCCATTAACACCCTGTATTGTTTTATGTACACATTGTATGAGAACAGCATACAAGAGTTACCCCTGGGTAAGAAACCTGCTAAAGTAGAGATTTTTGTGCTAGGCAGCTTTGATTTGGAATGGGGCAAAGACTAAGATTGATGTATGTTTCCCCTTGTAGGTTTGTGGGCAACAATTTTATTATGAAAATGACATGCATTGTAGAGGTGCCCCTAAGAAAATAAACTGCAATATTTCAGAAAGATAGGGACAGGAGCTAGGGAGTTATGATGAATGCAAAAAAAGAGTTTCCGCGTTGTGTTCTGCTCAATTGGCACCAAAAGTCACATAAACTAAGTGTGAAGCTGATTTGACAGGAGCGGATATGCAGGCATTTGGCACAGGATGAAGATGAAACAAGAACAAGGTGATACATTACTTCAAAATCCCATCTCCACAGCCCTGATAAAATATTTCCCCCTGATTTTAAGCTAGGCCTATAAGTCAGAATTGAGCTCCCTCTTACCCCTCCATCATGGTATTTTCCTTAGAATGCAAACTTGGGGAGAAATATTTTCAGAGCACTTTAGAGCTCCCTGCTTTGATTCGGGGTACTTTGGAGTGTTCCCACTTTGGCTTAGGCATGTCCCAAATTTATCCAAAAAGGCCCACTTCAGTTAGGGATTCATTATATGATGTGCACCCTTATTGAAAACAGGTTTAGAACATTCTTATACATGCATATAATCAGTTATGACAAAGAGTCTTATCTTTTGATGCCATCATTACTGTCATTGTTGCATCATAGCTACATCTTGTGATGCCCTCCAAGCCTGCCTCCTAGCCACTTTACGTAGCCTTGTAGTTGGCCTGAATGTTTCACATGCTATTTTATTGTTAAGACTCAATCAGGGAAGCAAGGGCTGTTTCTCCATGATAATAGCAATTGTGAAGAGAAACTACTGGCTTTTTTGTAATGCATTCCCACTGCAGCTAAATTAAAGTACAAAGTACAGAGACAAGCCTTAGAATACCTAGATGATTATTTTGTCTACGGCGTTTCCAATTAGACACAAGTAAACAATGCTATTGCTTGTTCTTGATATTATTGGAGTGAGGGAAATGTTGGTGGGAAATATGACTGGGTTTGTGGAAACCAATAATAGGCATCTTGTGCCTTGGAACTAAACTACAAGTCTGATAGGTAAAAGACAAGAGGAGAGTAAGGGATATTTTCAAGGTAGCAATGGCTAGCTAAGGGAAATGTGCTTTGGCGAAAGTTTGAAATTGTATAACATATCACAAAAGATTACAATGGAGATATAGGTTACGTTCACATGGCAGTTTATTCTGCTTCCTCAATGTTCCCGAATGTTTTTCTGTTATTATTTGAGCTTTCGCATGGTGTTGAAGCCACTTGTGGCAATCCAGTGGACGTTTCGTGCTCATTTGCATGTTAATTGGTTCCAGAAATAATCCATTCGCAACCCCATTAACCCAGAAAATTCTAAGAGTAAAGTGATGAAATTGGGAGTGGAGGTGGGGGGTGGCACACCATCAGAAAGTTCTTTCCTGCAGTTTTCTTGAGTGAGCCATGGGGGAACAGAAGCACACATATGTGGAAAGACTGGGGGAGTAATGACATTGTCCAGTGAGACTCATTGTTGTGCAATACCACACCCACTGGTGTGAATGGAACATAGGGTGACATGCTAGCATGTCTATCAAAAAGCCACATTTTCATATTTCAACACATAATTTTAAAACGTAAAGGACCCCTGGACAGTTAAGTCCAGTCAAAGGCAACTATGGGGTTGCGGCGCTCATCTCACTTTCAGGACGAGGAAGCCGGCGTTTGTCTGCAGACAGCTTTCCAGGTCATGTGGCCAGCATGACTGAACTGTTTCTGGTGCAATGGGACACCATGATGAAACCAAAGCGCACAGAAATGCCGTTTACCTTCCTGCCGCAGCAGTACCTATTTATCTACTTGCACTGGTGTGCTTTCTAACTGCTAGGTTGGCAGGAGCTGGGACAGAGCAACGGGAGCTCACTCTGTCATGGGGATTTGAACCGCTGACCTGATCGGCAAGCCCAAGAGGCTCAGTGGTTTAGACCACAGCACGGTGTGAAAAGAATGTTAGAAAATGGGACATAAGTGCTCGTATTATATTCGGGAAACCTAATGCAATATTCCCCACTTCTGAATGCACCCATAATCTCATCAGCAGATGATATTGCTCACCTGGATTTATATTAATACAGTGTATTTACCATTACTATCTTCAATGGTCCCCTGCATATGTTGCTACGTGTCATTTTGCCTTGAGGGATTCCCTCTGTGCGATTCCTTTCAGTGCATGGGAGCAGTTGTCCTTAGAACGGATGCACACATTTTAGATAATTTGCATAATGTGCTCACCTGCATACTTGAAAATAAATAAATAACTAAATAACTAGCAACATGATAATTGTCAGCACATGAATCTTGCACACCTGGAACTTACAGACACCCACATATTCTAGAACTCATTTTGGAGAGCAAGCTTCTGTCTACAGTTTGAAGCCCCATGTTATTTTTATCACGCAAACAAGCCAGTGTTCGACACTCATCTGCAAATTCTTTATAAACAAAACATTTGTAATTGGCCATTAAACAGCTTCAAGTCGCACACAGAATTTGCAAAAGAAAAAGAATAAAAAGAAGGAGGAGGAGGAGGATTCAAAACAATCTCAAGCAATATTCTCTTGGCATCCTGGCAACTTCCATCCTTAGCAGACATGCCAGCCCCTGCACTGTAGGGTTAGAACTAAATACGACTATTAGTATTCAAAGGAAGACGCAGATGTTTCAATGGACGTAGGGAAGCAGACAACCTGGATGTCATCAATATGGATAGAATAAAACCTCTGCATCCCTAAGCAGGAGACACCTGATAATCTTATTCTGTAGTGCAACTTCAAAGGTCAAAAAACTCTTAGAGATGATACAGCAGGGAATACAGTTTGCATCCTGTAACAAAGAAAATCTGAAATGTATTGAAGAGCTGTGAATTCAAAAACAAGTTAAATAGCCTTAAGGATAAGATGAATGGAGAATAAAGAACTATAATGGAGGGAACTTCTAAACACATGTACAAAGAGAAAAAAGCCAAAGACAAGATGATAGCAGCTTCTGAAGGATGCCAAGAGATTAATAAACGCATTACAGATCATCCCGCCAAAGGAGGACAAAGGAATTGATCACAACCTAGAATAAGCAGCCTAAAATAAAAAATAAAAAAATGCCAAGCTCAACAACCTAGGAACAAACAAAGAGCAAAGCAACTAAATAATAAGCACAACAAACAGCTGTGCATGGCGGGCTGTGCTAACAACTAAGGCAAAATCAGTTAGAGTGTGTGCTGTTGTGAATCTCTCTCTGTAAAAGGGGAATTCGTGAGGGTAGTGCAATTAACACACACACACAAACACACACACAGCCCTGCCTACACATACTGTAAATACGCACATACATGTGGTTCATGTGATACTTGGTTTGGGAAGCCTGCTTCATGGGGATGCTTTGTTTCATATACAAGACTTTGTTTACATTCCCCGTTAATTTAAAATGGGAGAATCACAACAACCCTCTATATTTTGTTTTGTATTTTGCATCTTTAACACAACTTGAGAAATTAACAGGTCTGGTAGCCCCTTCCGATGGGATGGAGCCTGCCAAATTTGAGTCAAATAAGTCCAGGCAGTTTTGTGCAGAGCACACTAGCAGATAGCATAGTGGGGCAGCAGTTACAGATAGCAGCCGTGTTTAGCTGCTGAATTGCAGCTCATTACCAAACTTAAAACCATGGAGAGACCTGGTTTGAACAAAGACATTGGATTCTTATCCCATTATACATGACTAAGCCATTTCTCACCTTCTCACCCCTTGCTTTTTCCTGTAAGACCTATTACAGTCGTTAAGAGTGGTCAGCAGGCTCATCTCAGCTATCTGCCAATCTCCCATTCCCACCACCCTTCTGAGTAATACCCCTCCCCACCTTCTCACTATATAGAAGGATCTGGCAACTTCTGTTTCAGTGTATCTGAAGAAGTGTGCTTGCACACGAAAGCTCATACCAAGAACTAACTTAGTTGGTCTTAAAGGTGCTACTGGAAGGATTTTTTTTATTTTGACTGGGGCAGCAGTGTTCATCTGACCTCCCAGTGTCTGCTTACCAGGATGGGAGGCCTGTAGGGTACAAATACACCCATAGAATCAAACTAGCACTCCCAACAGTGTGTTCGTACATGCTAACCTCCCTGTCGCATCGTCCCTTCTGGTAAACAACAGCCACTCAGCGGTCACGAGGTTAGATGAGCACCACCCCACCACCTGCTACTCTCTTGTTGTTGTTGTTTAGTTATTTAGTCGTTTAGTCGTGTCTGACTTTTCGTTACCCATGGACCAGAGCATGCCAGGCACTCATGTCTTTCACTGCCTCCTGCAGTTTGTTCGGACTCATGCTGGTAGCTTCGAGAACACTGTCCATCCATCTCGTCCTCTGTTGTCCCCTTCTCCTTGTGCCCTCAATCTTTCCCAACATCAGGGTCTTTTCCAGGGAGTCTTCTCTTCTCATGAGGTGGCCAAAGTATTGGAGCCTCAGCTTCACGATCTGTCCTTCCAGTGAGCACTCAGGGCTGATTTCCTTCAGAATGGATAGGTTTGATAATCTTGCAGTCCATGGGACTCTCAAGAGTCTCCTCCAGCACCATAATTCAAAAGCATCAATTCTTCGGCGATCAGCCTTCTTTATGGTCCAGCTCTCACTTCCATACATCACTACTGGGAAAACCATGGCTTTAACAATATGGACCTTTGTCGGCAACTCTCTAGGCACCTTTAAAGTTATTTCATTTTGAAAAGTTTGTGCTGCCCTACCCCTTGGTCTTTTGAGCTAAATATTTGCATGGAACTCAAAGGGAATGCAGAAGTGTCCTTTGGTAAGAGCCCTGAAAATTTTGGGCTAATATGCACAGGGTGCAGGCAATATGGCAGTCCTTCCAATGACAGTACCGGCTTTGCTCTCAGCCATCCTTCTTTCCCTTCTGGTGTCTTCCTTAGAAGGAAATTGGAGAAAAGCAGTGACAAACCTAGACAGCATCTTAAAAAGCAGAGACATCACCTTGCTGACAAAGGTCCGTAATGTTAAAGCTATGGTTTTCCCAGTAGTGATGTATGAAAGTGAGAGCTGGACCATAAAGAAGGCTGATCACTGAAGAATTGATCCTTTTGAATTATGGTGGTGGAGGAGACTCCTGAGAGTCCAATGGACTGCAAGAAGATCAAACTTACCCATTCTTAAGGAAATCAGCCCTGAGTGCTCACTGGAAGGACAGATTGTGAAGCTGAGGCTCCAGTACTTTGGCCACCTTATGAGAAGAGAAGACTCCCTGGAAAAGACCCTGATGTTGGGAAAGATTGAGGGCACAAGGAGAAGGGGACGACAGAGGACGAGATGGTTGGACAGTATTCTCGAAGCTACCAGCATGAGTTTGACCAAACTGCGGGAGGCAGTGAAAGACATGAGTGCCTGGCATGCTCTGGTCCATGGGGTCACGAAAAGTCAGACACGACTAAATGACTAAACAACAAAAAGCATAGGCAAGCGGGGGGTGGGGAGTAGAGGACGGAAGAGACATCTTTTAAGATGCATGTTTCCAAGCCCTTTGTTTCTACTTTCTCCCCTTGGCTTGCCTCCTGTTTTATTAGAAACCAACTACAGAACGCCCCTGATTTGTTTTGGATTTTATCCAAAGCAGTTGCACAGCCTTGCAATTCATACATTAAGCACATTTGGCTTTAAAACCCGGAAAGGCAATATGTGTGTGGTGATAGGTTTCTATGAATGGATTGATCTTCTAGACCTGCTGCTACGTGTGCAGGAAGGTGCTGCAGAAAGGGGGGAATATGAATCTAGGGATCAAGTGGCGCAATTATATTATTACCCCCTAAACCACTGATGGCCAAACCTGGCCCTCCAGCTGTTTGGGGACTACAATTCCCATCATCCCTGACCACTGGTCCTGTTAGCTAGGAATGATGGGAGTTGTAGTCCCAAAACAGCTGGTGGGCCACGTTTGGCCACCACTGCCCTAAACCATTTTTGCAGCACTGAGCGTGTGGACGCATGGTTTTGTCCACATGTAGATTACTTACCGGTGACTGCAGCGGCATGGCTTCAGAGACATCATACATTTAAGGAACCCTGGGGATTACAGTTTATCCCTCAGAGAGCTGCAATTCTGAGCCCCCTTAAACTACAGTTCCCAGAAGTCTCAGAGGCTATGGCTTTAAACATATGGTGTGTTTGTGGGCTGTTAAACTGGATGGGGGTTTATTACGTGCTGCCAGCCTAGTGGAGAGGTATCACAGCTTCACTGGTAAATCAGTAAAGTACCATAATTCACATTCCTTCATTTATTTTATAGTCTGTCTTTCCCCAGCTTGAGTGAAACCTAAGCAGATAACGAAACGGAACTAAAAAGAATGAAATTACTGCAATTCTATGTTGTATATTCTCCATAGTTTTCCTTTCTCTTTCCTGTGACAGGGTTATTTGTTGCAAACACCCAGACAAGGGTAGAAAAGCCAGAAATGGGAGACTTGACAGAGCATGCCACTTTGAAAAATAAAATAAAAATACATGCAGAAATATCACATAATGAAAATATTATGCCAGTCTGTGAAGGCAGGATTGGCTCTTTAAATCAAAGCAAAGGAACCTGCTTTTGTTTTAAGGGAAACATTCCAGAGACATGATAAGCCTAAGTAGACATGAGCCATGCTGCTTCAGCTGATGCTCCTCTGCTGGACAATTGTTAGTTTACCAGTTGTTGCCCTATAAAGTCTGGCTAATAAGCTTTGGCCATCAGCCTGTTTGGTTTTTCTTTTTTAGCATGGTGTAGTTTAGATTAGCAGGTTGTTAGCATACTGCTGTGTGGAAGGCAGAAAGTAGATTGTATTGAAACACCAAAAACATGGGGATTAAAGCAGAATTGAATAATAACAACATCAGGCAGATTTTTAGATTGCATTCTATATACTATAGCTGCACCCGCTTTCTCACAATCACCCTGATTTTTCAAAAATGCAGGCTTGTTACGTTACAAATTATAATACTCGTAACAATGTTCTGTCTCTGGAATAGGGAAAGCTTTTGGCTCCAGAGGCAGAACCTTATCAGGGTATGCTTCATGGGCTACCCAACTGTCAATCACATTATTTATTATTATTATTATTATTAATAATAATAATAATAATAATAATAATAATATACCACCCTATACCCTCAGGTATCAGAGTAGTTCAAAGAATAAAATCCTGGTGGCTAAGTATTGGAAAGGGAATCAGTTATCCACTAGGGGAGAGTGGTTATGTAAGCTTTCAGAATATTTAGAATTAGCCAAATTGACAGATATAATAAGACAAAATCCAAAAAGTGAAGTGAAAAAGGAATGGGAGTGTCTAAATGAATACCTTAAAAGCCAAGGTTCAGGACAGAAATCTGGCTGAGTCTGGAATAACCTTGTGAAGTGAAAGGATAAGGAAGAGGGATTTATATCTAGTTGCTAGGATAGAGATGATAAGGAAAACAGGAAAACAGGAAGACACAATGAGAGGTTAAAGAAGGTGTTGTGGGATTGGTGGAAGTCAATGTTTGTTTTTCTTTTTAGTGTTTATATTATTAACTTGTAAGATATGGATTTGCTTTTTGTTTTGTTTTTTTGTATGTTGGTTTTTGTGTTTTGTGTATTGTTATTTTTTGATATTATTCGTGTTGTTGTTGTGTGGAAAATACGAATAAAATATATTTTAAAATTAAATAATAATAATAAATAATAAAATCAGAATATAAAACTACAAAACACATGATCAAAATATGTCACAGGCCACCTGAATGTGGCCACCTGAAGAGAATGCCACCTGAAGTCAGGTTACCTTATATACAGTTACCTTACAAGCTTTACTTATGTCTTTACCAGAAGACCTCTTTCTGGTCGGGGGACTTTCTGTTTCCCTTACCTAAATCATAAGAGCTTTATTCTTCAGCCAGCTGTCATAAGTGAAGAGTCACCTCTTCGGCAACAGTTTAAGTGCTTCACTCAGTCCTCCCTCCATCATTTCTGCCTCTCAATCTGACAGCCCCACCAGCTTCCCCTTTCCAGCCCCAGTGGCTTGTTCACTGCCTCCTCTAACTATCTATGCCCTGCATTCTGAAGAAGAGGGCACTTGCTGCAGCTTCCTCCTTCTCCTGGACTTCCTTGTGCCAATGCATGGCTTGCAAGAGTGAAAGGAGGCTGGCACAAGACTCAGCTACACCAGCTCAGGTGCTTTCTTAATTTATCTCTTATTAAAAGGATTTCATAACGTATTTTGGAGGCAGGCAAACAGCTCACATGCAACCACTGCAGCAGTACAGTATTTAAATGGACTTGCCTTAGCAGAGGGTGATTATACAACTCTGCTGTATTAGACTTGCTGTTGCCATGGCAAATGGCCCCTCTTCTTCTTCTGATGACTAGGGTTGCCAGCTGGCTGGACTAAAACTAGCCTGGTCAAGCACCTTTAACTGAGGTTTGATAGCCTCACGTCAGCGGGTGAAGCTTTTCCTGGCAGGGAGCTAAATGTTATCACTTGCTAATTGCTACAAATTAAATTGCTGTGAAAGGAACAGCTACAGGGGACTGTTCAAAAACTGGCATCCCTATCTAAGACTTCAGCTGGAAAAGGGAAATCCAAGATCTAAGAAAGTGGCACTCTCTCCTTTTCCAGAAAACATACCCTAATATAATGGATCTTAAGTCTCTCCTTCCAGACGCTGTCTTCCAAAATAACTGCTCCCTTCCTAACAGCAGCAAACCTGGGCTTGCTGATGTATTAACTTTTTTTCCTGGTTGTAAAGATCCTTAACTTTTATTAGCACTAAAAGGAGAATGAGCCAATTGAATTTCAGTTGTATTTTGTTTCTGTTACTAGTTTAAGTTCATTGACTGTTGAGGGTCTCCCCCCCCCCCTTTTTGGAAAAAAATGGCTGTTTGACATTATTTAAAATCCTAAATTAGAAAAAGAAGGATAAACAGCACTCTTGCCTGGGGAGAAAGCCAATGTTGTAGATTAAAGGAATTAGTAAATCAATCTCACCTCTGCAAGATTAATAGAACAACATAGTCTCAGCAATAGTGTTAAAAGGGGAATTTTAGTTACTAAAAGAAAGGAGATGTAATAGAGTGTGATTCAAAGGCAGTTGCCTTTCAATATCTCCTAGAGATAGAATCATAGAGTTGGAAGGGGACACAAAAGCCATTTAGCCCAATGTCCTTCAACCGTGGGTCCCCATAGGTTGTTGGACTACAACTGTCATTATCCCTTACCACTGGCTAATCTGGCTGGGGATGATGGGAAGTGGAGTCCAGTAGTACCTGGGGAGCCAGTGTGGTGTAGTGGTTAAGAACGGTAGACTCATAATCTGGTGAACCGGGTTCGCTTCCCCGCTCCTCCACATGCAGCTGCTGGGTGACCTTGGGCTAGTCACACTTCTCTGAAGTCTCTCAGCCTCACTCACCTCACAGAGTGTTTGTTGTGGGGGAGGAAGGGAAAGGAGAATGTTAGCCGCTTTGAGACTCCTTCGGGTAGTGATAAAGCGGGATATCAAATCCAAACTCTTCTTCTTCTCTTCAAAGTTGCAGAACACTGATCCTGTCCAGTTCCTGCTCATGTAAATCTAATACTGGACAATGCTTTAGGATAAATGCAAGATTCCCAATTGTCACTGAAAATTCTAGGACTGGGCCACACCTTATGTCCACCTTGGGGAAGCTGCTTGAAACCAGATCTTCATAGCTTCTCACCGCAGTTGGGTTTCCCATATTCATTCCAGCACCAGCCAAGGTTGGAGATGGTGGTGATCATTCATAACAGTTCTATCCTACTCACCAGGAAGCAAGTCCACCCTTCAACTGGATGTGAGGGGCTGTTCTCAGTGTTGGGTCTCAAAGACATCCCACTGCCCAACAGCTTTTCTGTCCAACCTGGTGATGTTAGCCTTGGAGGTTGTGTTGGAGAAGCCCTACACTGTACTGCTAGGGCAGTACTATGGAAAGGGGAAAGGCTTGTGATTGTCTCAAACTGGGCTTGCACATCAGTTCCTCCTGTTCTATTATGTATGTGGATTGAGTAGCCTGGCAGTGTTCATTTATGGCCAGCTTTGCTGGTGCAATACCTGAAGGAAAAGCAGTGTATCTTCCTCACAATGAGATTCATGTGTGTCAAATGAAAGAAGCAACTCACACATCTCAGTAGGAGGTGGGAAACCCACTGTTCCTACCTTTGAACATTACACTGGAGTAATTTGTCCATCTTTTTCCTCACTACCTTGTAACATCTGATGCCACTCTCGGTCAAGCCAGTAACTATTCATAGAAGCAGGGGAATTAATGTGGATAGTAAGTCCTCTGGGCAGGCAGGCACTGTGTCATTTCTACTGCCTGCAATGGGCCCAGTACACA
The DNA here is from genome assembly GCF_964106645.2 of Podarcis pityusensis. NCBI lineage: Eukaryota > Metazoa > Chordata > Lepidosauria > Squamata > Lacertidae > Podarcis > Podarcis pityusensis. The sequence continues at coordinate 23,318,226 of NC_138026.1, forward strand.
CTTGGTGCTAAATAAAGCAACAGCAGCAGCTGTACTGGTGGCAGGGAAAGTATTTCAGCATCTTTCCTGTGATTTAGTGGACATATATGCAGACAGACATGTGTGTGTATTAATTCCAAGCACTGTATCAACTGTATCTCATGGAGGCAGCTATCTTCAAAAGCACCAGACCAGGAAGAACATACTACATCAAACAGAACATCACCTGTAGACTCTACAATGTAATCTATACCACTGAGTCAAAAAAGCAGGGTGTGTCATGTCCTGTACTTAGGTAAAACTTCAGTTGACCTCTGCTTGTGTTTTAGAAATCACAAACCTGCAATTTTGACTCAAAAAGTGAAGCAACCAGTTGCTAAGCGTTTCAGTTCTGAGAACCGCAACCTATCAGACTTATTGATTATTGCTGAAGAGATGCCAAGAGATCAAATAGTGTTGGCAAAAAGGGAGAACTTCTGGACATTAAGCCTGGCCTCAACCTGGAGGATATGTTGGTTGTTGTATTTTGTTTTGCTAAAAGCATAAAAACTAGTGGTATAATATACATTCCTGGATGCCTCAGATCCTGGTTTGGGGGCAAGTACTCTACTGTGGGTTAAACCACTGAGCCTAGGACTTGCCAATCAGAAGGTCGGCGGTTCGAATCCCTGTGACAGGGTGAGCTCCTGTTGCTCGGTCCCTGCTCCTGCCAACCTAGCAGTTCAAAAGCATGTCAAAGTGCAAGTAGATAAATAGGTACCGCTCTGGCGGGAAGGTAAATGGCGTTTCCGTGCGCTGCTCTGGTTCGCCAGAAGCGGCTTAGTCATGCTGGCCACATGACCCGGAAGCTGTACGCCGGCTCCCTCGGCCAATAAAGCAAGATGAGCGCCGCAACCCCAGAGTCGGCCATGACTGGACCTAATGGTCAGGGGTCCCTTTACCTTTACTTACTCTTGGTGAGACAGCCCCAGCAGAGATTTAAAATCACAAAACATGCAGCAAAGTGAAGTTTGAAAGTATTGGCTGTTGTATATTTAAAATATTCCCTTGTAAGCTGCTTTCAAAGTTCCCCATTTCCCTTAGCACAAGTTAAAATGGTTTACTTAAAAATTCTTCAAAGGTCAGATTCATGTGCTTTTCCACACAGCAGCAAGACAGTATAACTTAGGTTTCAAAATGATAAATGTTTCTAAATGATTTGAATAGAAACATAAATATGGCCACACAGTCTAAGCTTGGAGCATCCTGCTTTGACCTCCTTACTGGTAGGGTTCACATGGTGGAAGTGAAAGAAAACAGAATTTGGTAACCCTTCCTCCCAAGGTGAGGGGGAGTTTACTCTATGGTCTTAACCCATTCATGCATTAATTAGAGTTAAGCATGTTGATTATATGAGGCAGATTTAACCAGCATCATTTAACTTCAGTGAATGAAGCCCTTCTGATCATTCTATCCTTAAAGATCCATAACTACCATTTTAGAAGCATCCTTTCGTTTTTTTATCAGAGCAGCTGATAACATTTTTGCCACATTAAAAAAAAACTGTTTTGTTAATCACAGGCATGTGTATGTTTGTACACACACACACACACAGAGAGAGAGAGAGAGAGAGAGAGAGAGAGAGAGAGAGAGGTTCTGTTTCTTAGAATGCAAAAGATAGGAGATTGTCAACGAAGCTCAGGTGCTGACAGGAGGAGAAGAAGCAGGCACAGGGAGAGGACAGTTAACAGCAGAAAGCAGAGAGGAGGGGAGAGCAGCTGTAATCTGAGCTCTGACCAAAGGGACAGACAGATGTGTGAGAACTACTATAGTGGGCAAGATGTTGGAATGCAGGAAATTCCCTGCTGGGGAAGGGGGAGGAGCTCAGTCCGGGTAACTCCATCTTCTGGGGAGGACGATGAGTAGAGGAGCTCCGTCTTACTTTGTTGTTTTAGCAATAAATCTGAAATAATTAACAGCCAGAGTTGTCTTGCGTTTGTGGGAGAGACCAAGCCATAACAGAGATTCAGACTTAATGGCAAAAAGAAAATGTTGCAGTTGTGTTCATTACTCAAAGACTGCAGCATCAAGTGACATGCCTTTAAGCCATCACAGATAAAACCCAGGAAGACCTGCCTGATCACTTTCAGCATGACACTTTTCAGTGCTGTCTTCCAGTGAAGAATTGGCAACTGATGGGGCATTAAGTAATACGGTATGTGTCAACATGAGAGCCAACCCACTGTGTTATTTAACAGGGCTGGGCAATGCTTTTCTCATCCCAAGACATTGCTGAAGACACTCTAATGGCCACCTGCCACCTGTGGATGTGAACAAAAAGTGGGTGTGACTGCCCACACTTTTGCACATGCACATACCACAGATCATACCATGTGCACAGAACGTGTGCGTGAGCACACCTCTTCTCTCAATATTTGGGCAGTGACATTAGTTCAAGGGAATCCCTGATGCAGACCACAGCACAGCTCACAGACACCGAGAATCCCAGAAGCATCTCCATTGCCTAGCAACCTGGCCCTATCTCTGAACCCTGATTCAGATGCAGCCGGCTGCAAGCAATATTCATTGGGTTGCCCTGTGGCTGTAAAGTTATTTTCAGACACACACCGCAGATAGCTAGGCACTGGTTCCCCATTTTGTTGGCTTCCCTTCACCGAGCTCTTCTCCTTTCCTTCATCAAGTGCTCTGAAAGCAGGAAAGAGTGCTCTGATCTGCTCCAATATTTCCTGAGCACTTGGCAATCATCACCAGCACTCAGGAAACATCACAACAGACCAGAGTGTTCAGGAAACAAAAAGGAGCACTTCTGTCTGCTGCAGTGTTTTGCAAGTGCTGGTGATGATCTCCAAGCAAACAGGGGAAACCACAGCAGCTTGGAGCACTTTGCTCTGTTTTCAGAATAGTTGGCAGGAAAATAAAGGAGAAGCAGCACACATCGGTTGGGGGTTTTCTCCCCAACCCTGAGCAATCCCATCACTGGTGCTGCCGCCAGTAAATTGCATCCAGGGATAGTGGGCCTTAAGAAGAAGCTTGGCAGGCCATATCAGTCCCATGGGCTGGTGGTTCACCAACCCTGCAACAAAAACATACTGGTGTCTCCATCCATCCATCTCAACAACAAGAGCTAGAAGACTCTAGCTTCAGATGCTTAAAAGAAATAGCCAGTGTGGTGTAGTGGTTAAGAGTGGTGGATTCGTAATCTGGTGAACCGGGTTCGATTCCCCGCTCCTCCCCATGCAGCTGCTGGGTGACCTTGGGCTAGTCACACTTCTCTGATGTCTCTCAGCCTCACTCACCTCACAGGGTGTTTATTGTGGGGGAGGAAGGGAAAGGAGAATGTTAGCCGCTTTGAGACTCCTTCAGGTAGTGATAAAGCAGGATATCAAATCCAAACTCTGTATTTGGTGCAGACATTTGGCACAATGAGAAGTAGGGGGAATAGAAAAAGGTACCCTGAAAAGGACCATATTGACTGAGATTGGAAATGTGGGCAGGAGGAGCCAGGCAACCTTAGGCAGTCCATGAGTTGTATTATTGTCTACGGCAGTGAAAATATTGTACACTCAACAGGGGTTTCGGGAATCTCTAATGAGGAACCCAACGACACACAACAATCTAACTCTTGTCACAACTTAGTAAATGTAGACTGCCATCCTAAATCTATTGAATTCAATAGGATTTACTTCTGAGTAGAAATGGCAAGGAATGTGCTGTTAATCCAGGTCTGCTTGTGTATTCCTCCCTCTCCCCATTCACACCCAGGAATAATGTGCAGCACTGGATGAACTGTATAATTTCTGCACAACACAGATATAATAAAGGACGGTGTGTGTTAATGTAGGGCAGGACATAACATTAATTGCATATCAGCAATTAACAAGCACACTTTTTAGACTGGGTTTAACACTTCCCGTCTTCACTGTGACCCAGACAACATATCACTCCCTCTGTCACGGCTATTGGCCTGGGAAAGAAAGCTTGCCTTCTGGTATTAATTTTATTTCAGACTGTAGCAGTGTGGAAAGGGTTGCAACAAAAACAACTAGCTGGCTGTTTAAAAGGCCATGAGCATTAATTGCTGATAGTAGTGTCTAACTACTATCAGTTAAGGAGCCAGCATGTCATGGCCCAAGCCCAGAGTTGGAGGAGGAGAAGGTATTCGTGTACCAGCAGCTGGCAAATTGGGTCAGGCTCCTGATGCTGGTGGTCTCAGAACCTGAAGCTGATGGCTGCAGTTTAGAGCCTCCATAAAATGAACTAGAACCCACATAGATGTCGCCCTCTGAACCTCCTGGACTACCACATCTGCCCAGCAGTGCAGGGACCCAACACAGTGGAATGCACAGAAAGAGAAAGAAGTGCTTGACACCAGGCTAGGATGTTTGCCCTTTAAGATCCACAGTCTTCAGGCCACAGGACTAGAGTAGGTATGGGGAACCTCTGGCCTTCCAGATGTTGACTGAACTACAACTCCCATCAGCCCCAGCAAGGCCAGGGAAGGTGGAACTTATAGCTCAGCAAAATCTGGAGGTCAAAAGGCCATGCCTGGAACAGAGCTTATGAAGGAAGAAGAGACTCCTAAGACTTCAGTTTATCTCTAGCCTTTGTTGGAGGAAGTTGCTCACTTTAGGCTATTGATGGTGCTGATGGTACAGTGGTACCTCAGGTTAAGTACTTAATTGGTTCCGGAGGTCCGTACTTAACCTGAAACTTAACCTGAAGCACCACTTTAGCTAATGGGGCCTCCTGCTGCTGCTGCCATGCTGCCGTAGCACGATTTCTGTTCTCATCCTGAAGCACAGTTCTTAACCCGAGGTACTATTTCTGGGTTAGCGGAGTCTGTAACCTGAAGCGTATGTAACCTGAAGCATATGTAACCCAAGGTACCACTGCAAATGGTTAGAAGACAGTGAGAGGGGAAATTTTCTATTACAGACAGCTTTAAAACAAAACAAAACAAAATAAAATGTAATGAATATTTATTTTAATAACAGGGGAGATGGATGTTAATATATTACATCATGAAATAAATTCCAATGGATCAATTTAGGAATTCCAGAGTTCAAAAGATGCTATTGGGAACTGTTGCTGTAAGTGATGCATATTTTTACATGTAATAAATTTGCACCATACATATTGAAATGTGGCAATGCTTGTCGGGCCTTGAGGTGGTATGCAATCTTCTCAGAGATAGAAATGTTCCATATGGTTTTGTATCAGAGTATCACTTCTAAATCCTATAACGTTTTCCATTTTGTACAACAGATATAATTTGCCCACTTTTTAATTGTGTGTTACCTGCCATTTGCTTCTTCAGACTAATCCTGGCTTTAATACTTTCATGCAGCAGCTGTATGCTTCTGGATTTAAGTGAAATGTTTTATGGACATAACATTGCAAAGAGTCACACACACACACACACACACACACACACACATTAATGGATGCAAATAGTTGTTTTTCATAAAGGGAAGTTGACCTTTGACCAGAACCCAACACAAACACAGTAATAAACGAGACTTAATTAGCATATGCAGAATTTCCAGTGCCTGCATAAACATTTCAAGTCTGACAATAGCGGCAGACAAAAGGGGAAGCGGCAAATGTGAAGGTCACATGCAAAATAGATGGGTACTACATGAAGGGATGCAAGTTTATGAGTTGCATAAAATATGCTCGATAAAACTCTGCTCCTTTATAGCAGCATTCAGTGCAGAAGATACCTACTATATAATAGTATCTGTATATATATATCGCAGGGGAATAGATTATATTGAAATTCAAGATCGCTGCTAAAGTGTGCGATTTTTCGTTCGCAGTTTCCTACAGTATTAAGAAAACAATAGCTCAATTCATCGCAAACTGCAGTTTGTGCATGCCACCACTGAGAACCTAGGCCATGCTTTGAGCTCTTAAATGAGCCCTTTTCAGACATTGCAGCCCTAGGAGGGGAACACGGGTAGCAAAAGACAGTAGGGCTACATATCGAGGCCTGTCCCCATTTGTCATGTGGCTCCTTCCATCTTCCCTCTGTTCTAGTATTACCTCTGCAGAGGAAGCTCCCCCCCCCCCCACTTGTGTAGAATCATCTACTAAATGGAAGATCAGGATTGTTAATCATGCAAAGAGACTCCATGAGTTCAAAAGACCCACTTGCTGTAGAAGTTACACTAAAACATAGGAAAACTGGCACAAGTTATGTGATGGTGGGAATACTGAAAGCACAGCCCCACAGCCCTTTTCTACTTCTGCTGCAGCCTCATGTGGGCTATGTTATGCAACCAAACCATAGTTTAGAGCTCCTTCCTCTTTGCATTTGTTCTCCATATGCTCAATGCCATCTTCATGGTATAGCAGCCTCTGGAGGAGGAGAAGCAGCCAACAGTGGTTTGACAATGATTATGTAAATTCAGATATAACAGAGTCACGATTGCTAAGACCCTTTCAAGTCATGATTGCTAAGCTGTCATAGGTTCAGCTGTCATTTGGCCTCAGGCGCCAAAATGTCTTGGGCCAGCCCTGATCTTGGTTCCAGTAAGGTCATTTTAGCTAGTGAAAATGAACGGCACAATCTACAAAGTTCTTACCACATATATGGAAAACTATGATGTGCCCAGCTTTAAACAATACTGGGACGCAAAAGCAAATCACAGGTACAGTGGTGCCTCGCAAGACGAAAAGAATCCGTTCCGCGAGTCTCTTCGTCTTGCGGGTTTTTTCGTCTTGCGAAGGAAGCCCATTAGTGGTTTAGCGGATTAGTGCTACAGTATTAGCGGCTTAGCAGGCTTAGTGGATCAGCTGATAAGCGGCTTAACGATAAGCTGATAAGCGGCTTAACATCAGCTGATAAGCGGCTTAACGATAAGCTGATAAGCGGCTTAACGATCAGCTGATAAGCGGCTTAGCATCAGCTGTTAAGCGGCTTAGCCATCAGCTGATAAGCGGTTTAGTGGCTTGGGGAAAGGGGGGGGAGGAAAAAACCCCCGCAGGAACTCGCAAGACATTTTCGTCTTGCGAAGCAAGCACATAGGAAATTCGTTTTGCGAAGCACCTCCAAAACGGAAAACCCTTTCGTCTAGCGGGTTTTCCGTCTTGCGAGGCATTCGTCTTGCGGGGCACCACTGTACACTGTAGCATGATTGCTTGGAGCAGAGATTCATATTAGATCAGAGGTAGGCAATGTGGTCTCCTCTACATGTTTTAGACTGCAGTTCCCATCATCCTTGGGCTATTGACCATGCTCAGTGGGACTGATGGGAACTGTAGTCCAAGACCTTTGGTGAGCACACTAGATTATTCAGTGAGGAATGTAATGCATTGCATACAATGGGTAAACTGAGCCTATTATCCTTCTTATCAGATAAGTACATAAAATTATCTTTTGGGCAATAACTTCATATTTGTAGGAATTGCCTAAGGGTTGAGTTTTCAGAGACACATTGTCGAAGATTAGGGCAAATCTTTTAGATGACATCACCATTCATTTAGGCTCCCAAACGAAACTCAGCCTGTCACTGAATACCTAGCATTTCAGCTCATATTCATGACATAATTGGAAAAAGGAACTTAGCGTGCCAGCTAAGCAAGAACTGAAGTAATTTGAAAACTCATTCCCTAGTTACATGCCAGCACATTTATTTCCCCCCGTCTCACATGAAACCTGGTGGTTCTTTCTGAAAGACCATTACTGCGGGATAATGTGAAGGGCCTTGTGCTTGGACAAGTAATGTCTCCTTCTGAACTTGGAACTGTAATGAATGAAAGCTAATTTGCAATTAAGCCTATATAGAAAAACATACTCCGTCTCAGAGGAAAGATTTTTACAAAAAGATTCTGCAGGGAGGGGAAAGCCGGTAAGACTCTGCATCAAAAGCTAATTAATTTGTACTGATGTTTTAATAGTTTGCTTGTCAGAGGATCCTACCCAGACTTTTAAGCAGGATATCCTTGGAAGCTAAAATAACTGCCGAAAGGTAACTGCAATTCTGGTAAATCACAACTCACTTTTTATATATAACAATCCCCCCATGTTTTGAAAACCATATTGCATAATTCAGGACTTATGAGGACAATATGATTTCAGTTATACTTTATTGATTTACTAAATTTATATCTTGCCTTTCTTCCAAGGAGCTCAATGCAGCATGCATGGTCCTTCACGCCACCCAAAGCACAGTCATTATATTCTCACAACCAGTGACGTAGGCTAGGCTGAGGGTTGCATACCCTTCTACATTTCTCTAATGAAAATAGGGATGTCCAGTACAATATTTTTCTAGAAAGAGAGGTGCCAGTACTCACCAGGAACAAATCCTTTGTTCTTTTAGAATGGCAATGGCACCCACCCGAGAGGTGCTAGAACTGAGGCTGGAAAAACCCCTGGGGACATCCTATTCCATACCCTCCAACATTTCTCTCATGAAAATAGGGACATCCAGGGCCACATTTATGTATAGGCTAAGTAGGCTGAAGCCTAGGGCCTCTAAATCTAAGGGACCTTGCCAGCCCTCCCGCTCCCCAGCAGGCAGTCTCCCCTCTCCCAAAATCGCAAACCCACCAAACTCTGGGCCTTAATTCTTAGTTAAGTATGCTTAGAGCAGTGCTGTGTGGGATGAAATTAAGACCCCAGTTCCGGTATGGCCATTTCAACTGGAGCAAATGAACCCAGACAACCTACAAAGTTCTTCCATTGTTTCTTTTTGGACTGGATAATTATTCGCGTATCACACACCAACTTATTATGCATGTGCATTGCTCTTCAAGTTCTGAGGATCACTTTATTTTTTGTTGTTGATGGCAATTAGAGTTTGCACTTGAGTGTTTTTTTTCCTAGCTGCGATATTATGAGATGTTCAGAATGTTTATCAATTGATTCTGTTAAGTATATTTCACTAATTGCAGTGCTGTGGGGATTTCTAATTGATTTAAATGAAGTGAAATGAGCTCGTAGCTATATGGGTAGCATATAAAAAGCTGCAGCAAACAGTGAGAAGACTAGAGCCATTTGGAAGCACCGTGCGAGTCTTTTAAAAATATATTGTTCCCTTCCAATTAATTATATTTTACGGGACGCTTTTCTGCTTGTGAAGTAATGGAAAGACACTGGATATGTGCTTAAGATAGTATGTCTACAAGCAGTCACTCAAAATTATAGGGAAACACTTTGTAAAGTCTGCCATTGTAACTCAATCTACACATGAAATGCTGTGGCGTGCATATGTGATAAGACATGTGCAGAACTCGGCTTTCAACATACATAGGGAAGTGTCAGAGAGACAACTCTTTGCTAACTTGGCAAACACCTATGGCTGGCATGCCCTAAAGCAAGGGAAATGTGTCCAGATGTTACTGTATACCAGAGAGAGATCTCTCTCTCCCCTATACATCTCAAGATCTCAACTCTGCAACCTCTTTTCAACATTGCCTCGCCAGTACAGTTGCTGCTTCTCCCACACTGGTACGTGAACATTTAATGACTTCTGCCCACATAGGCTGCTGGGATGACATCGTTAGCAACCGTGCAAGTGCCGCCCAGTCTCGTGTTGTCACAGCAACCCATGTGGGTGGAATTCTCTTGATGTTCAGCTGCTGACGTAGGAAGGAGCATCAGGCAAAGCAGCCATCGTTCTGAGAAGAGAATTCTTAAAAAGAAGAAGAGATCAAGAGCAAAGTGCAGATCAGCAGATGTCTGTTTGTGCATCTGGGCCCCCAATACTTGCAGCGTTCCACCGGCTCAGCCCAGAGAACTGAGCAGAGGGTCACCTCCACTCATTCCTTTTATATATATATATATTTAATTTGAGTTTCAAAAAGAAAGAAAGAAAAGAGAAAGAAAGAAAGAATAAACTTACATCAAAAGATCATACAAATTCCATATATCGAGATTGCTCTGAATCTCCTGACTTCCCCCCCCATCCCATCCATGGGTCCTCTTAATTCTGTTTTCAACTGCATATCAATACTTCTCCAATTTGTCATCTGCCTAAGTTATCTGTACTTTCTGTTACATTACAAGTTTATTTAGAATCCTGCTAATCTTTTAACCTGTTTGCAATGATTTTGTGCGTACATTATGAACATTTCCCGTGCTTTTTAAAATTCCTTGTCTTCTAGGTTCCTGAGCTTCCCAGTTAATTTTGCCATTTCGGCATAGCCCATCAACTTGATTTGTCATTCTTCTTTGGTTGGGGTTGTCTCTTCCTTCCATCTCTGGGCAAGCAGCATCCGAGCGGCTGTTGAAGCATACATGAATAATTTCCTCTGCTCTTTTGGGATCTTGGTACCTATAATTCATAAAAAAAAGCTTCTGGTTTCTTAGCAAAGGTTATTTTAAACCTTTTTTTTTCAATTCATTATATATCATTTCCCTGAATTTTTTAATTACACTACATTTCCACGACATATGATAAAAACACCTCCACTCATTCCAAACCCCCGCAGCCTGGTGTAAGAGGCAGTTAGGATTATTCTGCCCACCTATTAATAGTCAAACAGGGAAGTTAACGTACCCACTCTGCCCCACCCAGAGAGCCACTTCTGCCAACAGCACAACTTTAGACAGAGAATGGTAAGCCTCAGCTTATTGGCAGAGGAAAGGATATGTAGGTAAAGCACAGTGAGTAGAAATGGAATGCAGTCAAAAGTAAAATAATGCACATTATTTTATGTACACATCATCAAGACATAAATACCTGTGTTGAGGTTTGTTTGTTTTTTTAAAGTTCAATATGGATGAATAAAGGAATGCAAGGAAAAACAACACCACAGTTAGTGGTGAGGAAGTTGCCTACAAACACTATTGAATTAAAACCAGGTTGGATTAAAACTTAGCATCCTTTTAAGCATCTCTCCCCACACACACACAAACACTTCTCTGCAAATCATCCTCTCTTCAACTCTGCTTTGCAAGGAGGCAGCCAGCCACAGGGTTTAGAGCACGAGGCAGCCATGTGATGGGAATGAGAAGACACTGCCAATAATTAAATTAGCATCATCTAGAGGTGGGCTTTATTGTTCTGAAAATAGGACCATCAGGGAGCACAAAAATTCTTTTGACTTCGGAACCAAAATAGCACATTTTTAACGCAGCTCCTTTTATGACTTGGTAATTTCTTCATTGAGTTTAATTAAACTCTCCATAGCTTGATGAGCAAATTTCCAATTAAGCTCCCATAATATAAGAGTAAACATAAAATAGTTGGCGCCGCTGGTAAGCGCATCTGAAATTCACAGACTCTGTTAAATATCAGAGCTGTTAAGACAGAAAGAAAAACAGCTATTCTGGTAAAGGAATACATGCCATTGTGCTCAAAGCTTTATGCTTAGAAGCTAAACATTAAAAAGCATTTGGAAGTAATCATAATAGTCTTGGATTATTGCTACATTACCACTACATTACCGCACCACTGTTATTTATAGTTTTGAGTAGCACTTTCAGCTTGCAAAATCCTTTCTCGCATTTATTATTTGATTTCACAATGGATCCTAGGAAGCATTATTCCCATTATTATTCCTGTTTTGCAGAGGGGGAAAACGAAGGTGCGATTTAGTAAATTGCCCAGTCAGCCCATGGAAGATGTGCACAGTCAAGTGTACAGTCCTCTTCAGATATTGTACATTAACCATGCAACAGGGCTCCCTAGAATATTCAGGCTAGCCCAGACTCCGTAGACTCCAATGTGTGTGTGTGTTGGCCATGCTTATGCATGGTTGGTGTGGATCTATGCAGGGATGGATTCTTGTCCCTGGGTCTCTGTCATTGTGGAGTGAGTCTTGCATGCATAAATTGGCTCCACCTCTTTGTGGGGATGTGTTGTGGTTGAGCCACCAAGCCTCCCCCCTCAGCGTGGGGAGCGAGACTGTGTCCTGCCTTACACTGGGGAGGCCCGGCCATGCCAGTTAACCAAGCAGCCAATTGAGCGTCTTGGGGGGGGCGTGTCCCGGGCAATTTAATCCTCAGCGCGACACTGAATCGCCCCTTTTCAGCCTCGCACTGTGGCTCTCCCACCCTTCTGCCCTTTGTTCAGGTTGCGTCATTGGCCTTACTATGGACTACAGTTGGTTACCATTGAGGGGCCTGGTAGGACTTTTTCCACTTGGCAAATTGGCACTGGCCACTTGATTTTCTCCTACCTTGTAGCAATGGTCACAACTTTGTAAAGTATGGCAGTTAGGCATTGGAATAGCATTGTGGAGGGGGAGGGGAGGTGCGGCCATCACCTGCCCCTCCAAGCTTAAGGGTATTCCGTTAAAGGAATCTGGGGGTATGGATCTCGTCCAAAGTCCTGGGTGTTGCTAGGGCCATGCCACAACCCCAGCGGGAACCAAAGGGATGCTTGAGTCGATCCACATTGGCAGAGCTCCCCCTACTGGAGGTTAACCCTTACCAGACTCCCTGCAAGGTGGGCAGGAGTCAGATATAGTCTGTTGATGCCAATGCCTAAGCCAATACCGCTCACATTCTGTAACCAATAAAGTTGTGGCCTAAATTTTGCCCATTAACATTAACCTAAAAGTCTGTGTCCTTGTGTCTTTATTCTCATGGGGGTGGCTTGGGGCTTTGACACACAAATCTGTTTACAGTAGATCTCCTTTGACCTGACACTGATCAAGTGCCACCTAGAGGCCTAGACAATGCATGTTTCTAGACCTATGGGGTGGAGCTAGCCAGGACAATTCCACAGTGCCCCTTCCCCCTGTGGGCATTTAACAAATGAAGAAGAGGGTCCAGGTCTTTTTCACAACTACAAGCCCAATCTTTCTCTACTGGGCTCCACTGGTTCCAGTCTGTAATCTACATTATCACCCATATTCACACTGAGCTGTGTTGTGTTGCTGGGATGGCACAATATCCTCCTTTGCAAGAGAATTACGTTTATTGGCTTGCTTTGTGTCACTAAATCATTGGAAGTATCGCCATTTGCCTCCATTTGTTTCAATCATCCAGCTCAGAAAAGTCCATCAAAATGTCTTCAAATGCCAAATGGTAATTTGCCCATATGCTGCAGCAGGAGCGAATCAGTGCACTATACAGTCAAGAGCAAATAGATGAATTTAGAGCTGGCTCCTAGGTGAATAGAAGGTTAGGAAAATTGTCTTCGCTTTGCTCCACCATGAGCCTGCTCTACAAATTGGTTCAGAAGCGCCTTACATATTTTAATAAAGAGACACATGGGCATCTCTTTGAAACAACATGGCTGATTCCATATCCTTTCAAGAATAACATGGGTTTTGAAATCCACAAGATACCATCACTCACTGTTCTTCTGGAGGAATCTTTGTTGTGTTTTTATGTCTAAAAGTCGGGCTGTATCCCGTGTTTACGAGCACTTGAAAGTAAGATCAACGCAGCGTTATTTCAGCATTCATTATTCTTGTTTTTCAAAATCAGACTAAATGTTTCTGCAACAAAAGCTTAAGGTAACTTTCTGGGGTCTGTTGCCAGACCCCATACTGTTGAGTATTCCTCAAATACTCTCCTCCAACATTCATTGTTCCAAAGCCTGTGTACATTCATTTCTGAAATTTCCTTTTGTTGTTAGAACTTTAACACTCTGTTGCAGTAAAAACTTACAATAGATACTCAAAAATATATCTCCCACTCGTTTTGAACATTTCTTGTTTCAGGAGCATAAAAGATGAAACCATAAATTCTTAATGCAGGCTTAAGAGAATCCAGCACTAGTATTGGCTTAATGAATATACATGAAGCTCTCTAAAGTGTAGATAATTCTTTGAGTTTTCTAAAAGCACCTTCTCTTGTAGGAAGGAGGGGGGAATACATGCCATGCCACATACCAACGAGACAAGTCAAAATAAATATTTAAATGTGGCATCAGATCCCCTAACAAATATTAGACTGAGAATGCCATGAAATAAACCAGAAGCAAAGTCCTCCTAATCATGAAGCATTTTCAACCCATTCCCCATTCCTAATAATAATAATAATAATAATAATAATAATAATACCCTGCCCATCTGGCTAGGTTGCCCCAGCCACTCTGGGTGGCTTCCAACACATATAAAATCATAATAAAATATAAAACATTAATACAAAGAATTATAGACACCGAGAGACAACAGGACTGCTTAAGGTGCCCAGACTACAAAATTGTAGAAATCGAGAGATATATAGCTGCACCAGCAGCATATCTCTTTTTTCTTGTATCCAAAAATGCAAGAAGGGCTTTTACACTTGCCAGAAGCTCGGCTCTGCCCTCGCCGGTCTTGGAAGGATCCTTTAGAAGAGTCCCATATGACCAGAGAATTTGTGCCTGTCCACTGGGGGATATAGGAAGCCCTGAACACATATTTTTTTAGATGTCCCTCTTACGATGAAGCACGTAGAGAAACCATTGACCCCCTGCTAGTGAGGCTTGCTGACCTCCCAGTAAAGCAAAAATTCGATCTTCTCCTGTTAGGCAAAGACCACAAGACGACCCAGATTGTCACCAGATTCTGCTCACAGATCTGTAGGCGCAGACCATCCCCCGATTCAATCTAGTTTGTTAAGAAAATTCCCAAACTCGGATCCACGGGCGATTCTGGGTCATTTCTCTGAGGTAGTCTATCTTAAAGTTTTTATGTGTTTATATGCCCATCGCACTTTAAAACTTAAAATCTATTGTTGTATATTGTTTTAAATGTTTGTTTTGCTATTGGGATTGTAGTTCCATTTGTGTTTCACAAGCTGGTCTCTGAACGTAATAAATTTCATGTCATAAAACATTAATATTATGTTACATCCAATTAATTTGCTTCCATTTAAGTGTGGATTGTATTGAGGTATTGGGCCACAGCGCCGTGCGCTCTTGCCTGAGTGTAAGTCCCACTGAAGGGAGGTAAGGCAGCAGGCACTAGCGGGTGGAGGCCGGGTACCCACAGTGAAACCTTTGTGGGTACCCACAGCCCCAGGGCCCCCTGGAGATGGTTCCAGTGCTGCCCACCTGTGATTCCCAACCACTGGTATTCAGAAACATAATGCCTCTTAAAGTGGAGACGGAACATAGTCATCACGGCTAGTAGGCATGAATTTGTCTAATCCTCTTTTAAAGCCGTCCAAGTTGGTGGCCATCATTGAATTCCACAATTCAGCTGTGCAAAGAACCACAAGTTTATGAGGGACTGAGAGGAAAAAATCCATTTTCTCCATGCCATACATAATTCTATAAACTTCTGTAGTGCCACATCTCACTTGCCTTTTTTCTAAACTAAGAAGTCCCAAATCACTTGCCTTTTTTCTAAACTAAGAAGTCCCATATGGATGGAGACAATCCCTTAAGGGATTATCTCCATCTATATGAGATTCAACAAGACTCCTTACCTTATTGTTGATGTTGATGTTAAAATAAGAACAGAGTGTAGCTCAGTTCCTTAGGTTCTGCACAGACACTGCTAATGCTGAAATGAACAATGCAATTGCTATCTTTTTCTTCCTAGGTTGGATAATTTGTAAATACCTTCCATGCAGCCTTCAGTTGCAAAAGAGCTGGGTCATTTTCCCACCGTGAACTGAGTCTGAGCTGATGGTCTCAGTAGAAAAAGCTCTAGATCCTGTTGTTGTTTAGTTGTTTAGTTGTGTCCGATTCTTCGTGACTCCATGGACCAGAGCACGCCAGGCACTCCTGTCTTCCACTGCCTCCTGCAGTTTGGTCAAACTCATGCTGGTAGCTTCAAGAACACTGTCCAACCATCTCGTCCTCTGTTGTCCCCTTCTCCTTGTGCCCTCAATCTTTCCCAGCATCAGGGTCTTTTCCAGGGAGTCTTCTCTTCTCATGAGGTGGCCAAAGTACTGGAGCCTCAGCTTCAGGTTCTGTCCTTCCAGTGAGCATAGAATCATAGAATCACAGAATCATAGAGTTGGAAGAGACCACAAGGGCCATCAAGTCCAACCCCCTGCCAAGCAGGAAACACCATCAGAGCACTCCTGACATATCGTTGTCAAGCCTCTGCTTAAAGACCTCCGCACTCAGGGCTGATTTCCTTCAGAATGGATAGGTTTGAACTCCATGGGACTCTCAAGTCTCCTCCAGCACCATAATTCAAAAGCATCAATTCTTTGGCGATCAGCCTTCTTTATGGTCCAGCTCTCACTTCCATACATCACTACTGGGAAAACCATAGCTTTAACAATACGGACCTTGTGCCCTCAATCTTTCCCAACATCAGGGTTTTTTCCAGGGAGTCTTCTCTTCTCATGAGGTGGCCAAAGTATTGGAGCCTCAGATCCTGTTAGGAATTATTTAAATCATGGATTTAATTCTGTGGCATTCCACATTCTGATTCTCATCAGCCACAGCTAGCATGGCCAATGGTCAGGGAAGAGAGGAGATATCTGGGAGCCACAGGTTCCCCAACCCAGCCTTAAGTTACCTTGGGACAATATTTCCTGAGAATTCCAAAGTCAAGGGAAGAAGTGCAAAGATGAGGGCAGGGGGAAATAGGACAAAATCAATAATTCACCCGCATGGTTTTTGTGACGAGTTAAATCCAAATTCCTTTTGGCTTCTGTTCCAAGGCTAAAACACTCAGGCAGATTTAGAACACAGTTTGTTTTAAGATCTATGGCTTTACCATTCACACTCTAATATAAACTCCAGATAAAAGTCATTCAGTGACAGTCTGCTTACGACGACTCTGTGCTAAGCAAATTATTCCCTTTAAATGAGAAAGGTAACAGAACATCGCCTTCTATAACAGAGACCAGGCACCTTATCAAGGCAAACACATAGCAGGTGACGGCAAAATTGCGGATCTGCAAAGTGGGTTTAAAATGAAAGAGAATATCTTGTTATTTGCTAATGTCTCTTCATCCTCCCACTTCACCCATGTAATTAAAAATAAATTTCTGCCAGCAGCAAAAAAAAAAAAAAAGGAAAAAAGCAACAAGGGTTGTTAGCTCAAAGTAGTTTCATTTTTGAACCTCTTCTCCAGATCCCTTCATACAGTTTACATACACGTACATGTTTCTTAAAGTCAGATACTAGTGAACAGTGAAAACTTTCCTTGAGTGATTTCAACAGAACGGGAGACAGGACAATTCAGGCAAGGTGTAGAATAGCAGCAGATTCTACATTGCCTTCGATTGACACTGTCAGAAACTAGAATAAAATGGGGGGGGGAGTTAAGCCCCATCCTGCATAACTGATCACAAGATGCAGTACACACAAACCATTTGAATGACAATGCCCATTGATTTTTGGGTGGAGGGGCAGCCCCCTCAAATGTTTTATTCAGGGGGCCACAGGGACCTAGGAGCTGGCTCCTACACTGTCAGGTTTGCAGCCGTGTCAAATCTTCCTATCATTGTGTACCCTGCTAAGCCAGGGATGGAGAACCTTTATCAGTCTGAGGGACAACCTTCTCCATGGTGTAACACTTTTTCTGTTGATTGGTCAGCAGAATCAGTAGCAGATGGCATGGGGGGGGTAGAACCACCTGACCAGCCAGCCATTGGGTTATCACTGCATTAGTAACCTGAAGGTTGGCTCAATTCAGTGCCCTCTCTTTGTGGCTACCCTTGAGGTTGCTCCAGAGGCTGCAGTGGTGGCCATGTTGCTTTTGGAAGTCAACTACCACCAACATGCACTGACTCCTCATTTCCTACCAAGTTATGTTCAAGGTATTGGTACTAACAGACCACTTTATTCGCTATATACCCAGTAAGACACTGGTACAGTGGTACCTTGGGTTAAGAACTTTATTCGTTCTGGAGGTCCATTCTTAACCTGAAACTCTTCTTAACCTGCGGTACCACTTTAGCTAATTGGGCCTCCCGCTGCCACTGCGCCGCCACCACACGATTTCTGTTCTCATCCTGAAGCAAAGTTCTTAACCCGAGGTACTATTTCTGGGTTAGCGGAGTCTGTAACCTGAAGCATCTGTAACCTGAAGCGTCTGTAACCCGAAGTACCACTGTATATCCAAAGATATCAGAACTCCATTCCTCAGTAACTCAGAGCTGTTTTTTCAGTGTGGCTGCCCTTGTTCTGTGAAATACATTTCCTGTCAACATACAAGAGGCGCTTTCCAGAAACAACTGAATGCATTCTTCTTCTGACAGTCTTTCCCAGCTGGGTCTCTGCCACAGGTGTCTACTTTGTAGAGCAGCCACTGAGACCACATAACACCGGTTTTGAAAGACCTACATTGGCTCCCAGTATGTTTCCGAGCACAATTCAAAGTATTGGTGCTGACCTTTAAAGTCCTAAACGGCCTCAGTCCAGTATACCTGAAGGAGAGTCTCCACCCCCATTGTTCTGCCCGGACACTGAGGTCCAGTGCCGAGGGTCTTCTGGTGGCTCCCTCACTGCGAGAAGCCAAGTTACAGGGAACCAGGCAGAGGACCTTCTCAGTAGTGGCACCCGCCCTGTGGAACGCCCTCCCACCAGATGTCAAAGAGAAAAACAACTACCAGACTTTTAGAAGACATCTGAAGGCAGCCCTGTTTAGAGAAGCTTTTAATGTTTAATAGGCTATTGTATTTTAATATTTTGTTGGAAATAAGAGAGTGGCTAGGGAAACCCAGCCAGATGGGCGGGGTATAAATTATTATTATTATTATTATTATTATTATTATTATTATTATTATTGCTTTTAAATATATATATACCGTATCAGCCCGAACATAAGCTGCACTTTTTTTCCAGATTCCAACTGTGTGTGTGCGGAAGCCGATTATTATTTCTAATAATTGTATGAAGCCCTAAAGTTGTTAGAATGTTGTTGACACTATTTTTTATTGGTTGTGCCATGCCGCCAACTGCTCTCTGCTCTCCTTGGGAGTAAAGGCTGGATATAAATAAGGGGAAATAAATAAATAAATGGCCCGCGAAAGATGATGGGAATTGTTTCCCATCAACATCGCGGGGGGGGGGTTGCATTTCACAGACTCCCCGTTCCTGCTTGACATTCCTTCTCAAGTCTATCAAGACGTTTGAAGGCATAAGAAGAGGTTTCTCAGAAAGATCAGGACCTGTTTCGATCTTGGAAGGTGTCCTGGCAGGACCAGCAGAACAAAAACCGAGCTCGCACGCCCGGCAACATAGACGCTGCTGCAGTTTACTGAAGGCAAAGCATTTCTGAGCTCGCTTTAGGTGCCGTCTTGTTCGGTGCTACCGCCATAATTTATCATTCTCATTTTGAGAGGGGGCAATAAGCCACGCTTTTCTCCTGGAGCCCATCATTCAGCTAATGGCAGGTCTTATATCTCTTACAAGCTCCTAAACAGCTGCAGGATTTAAAGGTTAAGGCATGCACCAATATGGCATTTGCTAATTAAATGTTATTTTATTAAGACATGGTATTTAATGTAAACGTCTGCGCTCTTCATGGGTTCTCATTATGCTGCTTTTGCTTCCTCTGCACAATCACCCCCGAGCCGTCTGCTTCCCCCACTTCCCTTCCTATTCAAGGGAAGCGTGTGGTTGAGAATTCTCCCTCTCTTCTAACCCCAGCCTGACGCCAGCAATATATAGTTTGAAATACATTTTCAATTAGGGAGCTATCCTTGAAGCAGCATGCATTTCTCCACAGCTATTTCTGCTCTGCAGCGGATCTGGGGAACAGAATGTAAGAGATTCTCTCAGCACTTACTAAAGTCTGTTACTTGCTTGTAAAGCCACCCAGTTCTCAGCAGCTCCTGGTACATGATCAATCCTTCTGGTGGCAAAAAAAACCAAAACACTTGTAGGCATTTCTAGGTAACAGACAGTGCTATCCTAAGGGTATTTATTCAGTACTGTGTCTCTTAACATCCTTCAGTGGAACCTAAACAGATCACTCTACTTAGGGGTGCAGACACAGAGAGAAAAGGGTAACTGCAGAGGGTGATCTGGTGAATCTAGAATGCCGGCAGTTGCGGGGTCAAATAAGTCAGATCATGTTATTTCTTACTAATCAACTAAATTCACACAGCGACCCATAATGCAATTTCTCTGGGCGGCTCACAAAACAAGTAGGCGGAAAAATTAAAAATACAATATGTAATGGTAAAAACTGTTAGAAACTAAAACCACAATGAAACATTTAAAAACATTTTTTTTTAAAAAAAAAGGGGGGGGGACCAGAACATAAGTTATTTACAGGGCCGGATTTAGGTTTGATGAGACCCTAAGCTACTGAAGATAATAGGGTCCTTTATATGTCCAGCGGTCCTTTGTCAACAACAAATTGTTGCTGTTTTTTGTGTTGAATATATGCTATATGGTACTTTATGGACCTAATAGGTATCTAATGCCATTTGCACATAACAAAATATGTATTTTATCATAAAATACATATTTTATGTAGGCACCCTATATATAGAAATGAGCAAACCAGTAATATTTTAGGGACCAGGCTAGCAGGCGGGGCCCATTACTTACATCATAGGAGCCTACACAACACAAAACACTGCTGCTGTATGTAGGTTTTATTTTATTTGTTTTTTATCTTATATTTTGGAAATTTACATCCAGGGTTTTTTTCCTTAAATTTTTTTTGGGGGGGCCAAGAGAGAGGGGCCCTAAGCTATAGCTTGTTTAGCTTATATGTAAATCCGGCACTGAAGCCTGGGTGAACAAAGACTTCTTCATCTGGCACTAAAAAGGCCACAAAGACAGTACCAGGTTAAGTTAATCAAAGAAGCAGCAAAGTGACTGAAAATCAAACTGCCAATATCAAGCTAATGCTGAAGAAACACCTCTTTCCCCTGGCTTTGGCACTTGAGATATTTATTTTTGGGACCTACTTTCTTTCTGTGAGTTTTAGTTGTTTTATACCTTTTCTAATAAAGGTAAAGGGACCCCTGACCATTAGGTCCAGTCGTGGCCAACTCTGGGGTTGCGGCGCTCATCTCGCTTTATTGGCCAAGGGAGCCGGCGTACAGCTTCCGGGTCATGTGGCCAGCATGACTAAGCCGCTTCTGGCGAACCAGAGCAGCGCACGGAAACACCGTTTACCTTCCCGCCAGAGCGGTACCTATTTATCTTCTTGCACTTGATGTGCTTTCGAACTGCTAGGTTGGCAGGAGCAGGGACTGAGCAGCGGGAGCTCACCCCGTCACGGGGATTTGAACCGCCAACCTTGTGATCTTCAAGTCCTAGGTTCTGTGGTTTAACCCACAGCGCCACCCACGTCCCTACCTTTTCTAATACTGTGTTGTAATTGTTGTACCCTGCCTTCGGGTCTTGGGGAAAGTCTGTACCCAACCCTCTTTTCTATCTACCTGTAAATCTGTTTCAGGAGGTGGTTACGCTATGAAGTCTTAATTAGACTTAATCCCAATCCTTAATTGGGAAGGAGCACAGCATCACAGACTGCTATTCTTCTATGGAGATTCCTAGTCATTTGCCACAAAAAATACAAATTTTCAGAATTCTGTTTCAATGAGCGTTACCTTGCTGCACACTGCTACATTCAATTTTCATGTTATTCCTCATTCATTAAGAATGTCAAAAATGGACTGTAAAGCCTTCAAGAAATCTTATTAATATTTGTAAATTGAGTGTATATAAGGGGTGGATTACTTCAAGCCTCTAAAAACAAACCTCTTTTCCTCAGGGACAAGATGTCATGTGTTAGAACTATGGGGGGAAAAGGAGACAAATGGTGCTAAATGCAGAAATGTTGCTCAAGGCATCCTTTTTTTTTTTTTACTGAGGAAGAAAAAACTATGGCTTTTAAATGAACAGGAACTACATTGAGCAGCATGCAGTTTTTATCGGAGCATATTTTGTCAACCTTGAAATTGTATTTTAGAAGTGATGATCAGTTAAATACGTCTGTAAGACTGCAGCTATTTATAAGTTGGATTAATATCCTAATGTCTTTTAAAGACAGGTGTCTCTGATTCATGATCAATGTTTCTCACACCTGTCACAGACACATAAGAAACAGATGAATGGCATAGATGCAACAACCGTTCCACAGAATCATAGTTGGAAGGTACCCCAAAGGTCATCAAGTCCAACCCCCTGCAATGCAGGAATCTCAACTGAAGCATCCATGACAGATGACCATCCAACCTCTGCTTAAAAATATCCAAGGAAGGAGAGACTACAACCTCCCAAGGGAGTCTGTTCCATGGTCGAACAGTTTTTACTGTCAGAAAGTTCTTCGTGATATTTAGTCAGAAATCTCCTTGCTGGAGACATGCTATTTTCCTGTGTAAGTCCTAATAAAATGAATGGGGCATGTGTGTCTGAGCAAGAAATATAGCATCATAGAATTGTAGAGTTGGAAGGGACCCTAACAATGCAAGAATATGCAGCTGTCAAACTTGCAATCTTGGCTCCATCAGCACCATACTCAAACCAACTGAGCTAACCAGGTAGATTGTTTGGAGTGTGGCTCATGCAAGAGAATGTTCCAGTGGGTTGCAGGAGTTAGTAGGAGGGCCTTCCATTTGGTTCTTCTGCAACAGGCACCAAAATGCTGAGGGAATGCTTAGTTTATATCTGCAAATTTCACAAGGAAACAATAGAGATCAGTGGGGTGGCACAGTGGGGCTACGTTGCTCTCCCGGCTCCCAAACACCATGAGTTGCTGCTGTTGCTTGCTGGAAAGTGGCAAGGCTTTGTTAGGGAGAACAGGTTGTTTGCAGATCTGAGAAAGACAGTGAAACACCGTCTAACTTTCAGTTAGTTTCTTGATTAAGGAAACAGAACATAGAACACATGGAGACTTCTAAGGGTTGCTCCTGTCTAGATGAAGCAGTTGCCTGGATTGGCTTTTAACTTCCCCTTCACTCCCTATCCATCCGTGTCAGGTCCCTTACTCTGTCTATGGTGAGTTCAAGAGATCCTCTCTGCTTCTGCCTGGCTCTCTGCTGGGTAACATGCAATAGCTGCCTTGTTCTGGGAGTGGGAGCTTTCAGGGTGTCAGTGGAGAAGCTGTCAGGTTGGCTCTGTGGTGGAGCTGCTCCCCTCCACCCCAGCTCCTCCCCTTCTCTGGGATGAGGCTGGTTTCCCACCACCAAAAGCCAGGATCCAAATCCCCTTCCCTCTGTGCTTTCCCGGGGGGGGGGGGGTTCGGGCTTTTGGTCAGGCAGCTTCCACCACTCCACAGCATCCAGCCAGTCCCTGACAGGCAGTGAGGAGCTTGGCAGGAACACTGGACTTGTTCTGTGGCCACGCTGAACTCCTGCTGAGCTCCCAACAGTAAGTGGCAGAGATGTGTAGTATTTGGAAGAGGAGAAGAGGAGGAGGAGGAGGAGGAGGAGTTGTTTGGACTTGATATCCCACCTTTCACTCCGCTTAAGGAGTCTCAAAGTGGCTAACAATCTCCTTTCCCTTCCTCCCCCACAACAAACACTCTGTGAGGTGAGTGGGGCTGAGAGACTTCAGAGAAGTGTGACTAGCCCAAGGTCACCCAGCAGCTGCATGTGGAGGAGCGGGGAAGCGAACCCGGTTCACCAGATTACAAGTCCACCGCTCTTAACCACTACACCATGCTGGCTCTCAGTAAAGCAATGTAGCCTTACCCATAGTGCCCCATCATACACTACCACCAAGAAGGAAGGAGAGGAGGAGGAGGAGAGTTGAAAAGGTATATCCCATAGGTAGCCAAGCTGGTGTCATCCAAGTCATTGTACTTCAGCTCTCATAAGCCTCAGTCAGCATGGCCAATGCTCAGGGATGATCGAAGATGTAACCAGCAACATCTAGAGGCACCACATTGGCTATAACCATTGGCTCACCACCCCAAACCTAAAAATACAATTTTCACTTCTTCCATCAAGGAAACCATAGGGGTTCCCTGTGGCAAACCACTGATCTGAAGCCGGTAACATTAAGTCACATGAATTATTGCGGATTTAAACACCGAGAGCATAACTCCCTGCAAATCCTCGGCCATTTTTCAGCATTATTTCTGTGCACACGAATAGGCGAAGGAACTGGCCTGCGTACACTGCTGGCTTTCCATCAATAGCACTCACTCGGTATGACACTAACCGCTGCGGGCCAAAAGAAAATATGTTTGGTGATGCTCTCCCTAGTGGATGGTAGTGCATATAATAAAACCACTATACATAATTCAGGCCTAAAAAATAGTAGGTATAAAATTTCAAGTTCTGCAGAGAACAGTAAAGTTTTCTATTGGCTAGCTATTGGATATAGATGGGGAAGCCAAGACACATAGAACAAGATTGCCACCTAGTGGATCAGCTACAAAGACATTTTCTTCTTATTTCTAGCAAGCGTCTACCTGATGTTGGAGGTTTGCAGGCAGATTATGAATTTTCAGTGGCTCGTGGTCAATATTAAACCATTGACATAAATTTTGAGTTTTTTGATGCTCGGTCATAATCCCTTATCATTTTTAAGGTGTTTTCTAGTGCTTCAAGCTATGCTCTGGGAATGGCAAAAGAAGCTTCCCCAAAACACCGGCAGTAGTGCCACAATAAATATATTAAGTTAAGGTATGATTGTTATGTTTAACTATTATGTAGTGTCCGTGATGAGAAATGCACTCACAGAACACTCTGGGGTGGAACAGGTCATCCTTCCCCCTCTAAAATTAAAAGGATCAACGCATTTCCAACATGTGTGTTGATGTTGCCATCTGCAAACATGTGCTACTTACAATGTGCGCATTCTTGAAGTCATCTGGCCAGAACAACACTTTCAAATTGGCGATGAACTTGAAGGCATTGGGCTAATACACACACACACAGGAGTCTTGATTGTCCCCTTTGGTTAAACAGGATCACTCTGATATAGCTATGTACTATCCATACTCAGAGAAGCAGGCTGTGGGTTGGTGCTGTGGTCTAAACCACTGAGCCTCTTGGGCTTGCTGATCAAAAGGTCAGCGGTTCAAATCCGCGTGATGGAGTGAGCTCCTGTTGTTCTGTCCCAGCTCCTGCCAAACTAGTAGTTCGAAAGCACACCAGTGCAAGTAGATAAATAGGTACCACTGTGGCAGGAAGGTAAATGGTGTTTCCATGCGCTCTGGTTTCTGTCACGGTGTCCCATTGCCCCAGAAGTGGCTTAGTCATGCTGGTCACATGCCCCAGAAAGCTGTCTGTGGACAAACTCTGGCTCCCTTGGCCTGAAAGTGAGATGAGCACCATAACAATGTATGCACAGACCTGACTGGTGCACCAGCACAGCTCAAGCTCAGAGTCAAAGGGTCAGTTGAGATGCAATGAAGAAACATGATCTGCAGTTGTAATCTCCAAAATGGGTTGTGGGTGGAATAAGCAAATGGAAGATCAACCAAGTCAGATGGCACAGGTCATTAATTTCACTTATATGGCAGCTTTAACAAAGAATTGTAGTGCCTCTCTTAATTTTTAATTAACTGCTATTCTTCACACGAGGCTACTATATAACCTGGTTCCAAATTTAATCAAAGCCGACTGTTGCATCTTTCTACTTTTCCAAAGTTTACATCAATACGCTTTTCAGAAGTCTGTGGTTATCAAGAAAAATCTTACAGAAAAAGGACACTGATGAGAAACCAGACTAGATGAGGCAGCTGAAAATAAATACATATTAATGCAAGTTTGTCTTCCACAACAAATGTGCTGCCTTGTGCTCTCTATATGGAGACACATGAATATTGTTGATTGACAAAAGGCTGGAGGAATACAAATCAAACACTTCTTTTCCCATTTCAAATGATAATTCAGACAAACTCCGTATTGATATCCTGATGCATATATTTCTTTGCTTTTGATTCTATCATCACACCACCAGTAACAGGAGAGAAAAAGCTGTGTTTCTTTCACAGGTCTAATTGCCAGTCTCCAGAGAAAACAGCAAGGGAGAATTTTTAAACAGTCTCACTATGTGCTGTTTCAAGTGCCTTTCCCGAAAACTGAGCCGCAGAAGCAAATATGATACTGCCCAAGGCTGTTTTGAAGGTATTGTTTCTTTTTATTTAACAGAATTTATATACCACTTGATTGTAAAATATAAAGCCTCTAGAGGGTTTACAAAGATATAAAATGAAACATGACATTTCTCAATAATAATAATAATAATAATAATAATAATAATAATAAACATTTTAAAGCATTTTAAAACCATCACCAATGGTACGTTTGGTATGTTTCCAAGCACAATTCAAAGTGTTGGTGTTGACCTTTAAAGCCCTAAACGCCTCAACCCAGTATACCTGAAGGAGCGTCTCCACCCCCATCGTTCAGCCCGAACACTGAGATCCAGCACCAAGGGCCTTCTGGCGGTTCCCTCATTGCGAGAAGCAAAGCTAGAGGGAACCAGGCAGAGGGCTTTCTCGGTAGTGGCACCCGCCCTGTGGAACGCCCTCCCATCAGATGTCAAAGAGATAAGCAACTACCTGACATTCAGAAGACATCTTAAAGCAGCCCTGTTCAGGGAAGTTTTTAATGTGTGACATCTTAGTGTAATTTTGGTCTTTGTGGAAGCCGCCCAGAGTGGCTGGGGAAACCCAGCCAGATGGGTGGGGTACAAATAAATTATTATTATTATTATTATTATTATTATTATTAGATCTCGTACAATAACGGTTCCTCCTGCTATACCAAGCTATGTTAGGGTAAGGAAATGTGCAGATTACAATGAATCATATCACCTGGCAAGGTGAAGAAGCAAAGTCAGAATGGATTTGAATATGGCTGGAGGAGGAATCCATGTTAAATGGCTTTATACATGGGATCTGACATACCCAGCCCGATCAAATATGACTGTGTCTGACTGCCTCTTGAATCAAATGGTCACTTATAGGTGAGCTGCTCATGTATTGCCATTTTTTTTAAAAAAAGCCCAAATGATTATATCATACACAAAAGTAGCACATATTATTCCTATCACTTGTATAAAAGAGTCAAGCTCCATGCAGTATAATGTTACTTACACAATTTTATACAGATTTCTGCATTGCTGTGTGCAACTGTTTATGTGCTGGTTGCTTTAGGAAACCT
Organism: Podarcis pityusensis; assembly: GCF_964106645.2. NCBI lineage: Eukaryota > Metazoa > Chordata > Lepidosauria > Squamata > Lacertidae > Podarcis > Podarcis pityusensis. The sequence goes on from NC_138026.1 coordinate 23,345,095, forward strand.
GGAAAGCAGATGCATTTGTTGTTTAGTCGTTTAGTCATGTCCGACTCTTCGTGACCCCATGGACCAAAGCACGCCAGGCACTCCTGTCTTCCACTGCCTCCCACAGTTTGGTCAAGCAGATGCATACAATATGCATATAATAGTATACAGTGGTACCTCTACTTACAAGCACCTCTGGTTACATATCCTTTGGGATATGCACACGGAAAACCTGGAAGTATTTTTCCGGGTTTCACCGTGCGCGCATGCGCAGAAGCGCTCTACCATGCCACACACCTGCGCAGAACAGGCACCTCCAGTTGCGAAAACCTTGTTATCCAACCGGAGCCCTGGAACGGATCCCGTCTGCAACCGGAGGTACCACTGTACATATAATAGCACACAGCATAATGCACATAATATGTGATAAATGTATTTTTTAGGTAAAAAAATAAAGCCTCTCATTGAGATTAAGAAGCAAGACAGGAATCAGGAAAAATCCATTCAGGTAAGATCAACCTGCTTTGATAACTACGTCACCCTTCCACTGGAGTTGTCTTGATATTCAGAACATGTGTACAGAACAATCCATCTGTCTTTTTTGCAGAGATATAATCTTTGTATAAAGCCTTATTCCCCAGCACCCCAGTACTTCATTGACTGCCTCTCCCCACATGAACCCTGCAGACATTTTCTCCTCCACAGGAGGCCTAGAGGGTGGCAACACTAGCATGGTCTTTTTCAGTGTTGGCTCCCCACTTGTGGAATGCTCTCTCCAGTGAGGCCCGTCTGGCACCATCATTATATATATTTTTTCAGGCACCAGGCAAAAGCATTTCTTTTCTACCAAGCCTTTGGCTTTTAATTTTCTGTGGCCTCCTTCAGTAAATGAGATGCTTTCATCCTGCCTTTTTTAAAATGTCAATGTGTTTTAGCTTATTTTTATGTTTTCATTTGTGCTGGTTTTAATGTATGTTCTGTTTGTTTCTTGTTGGAGTTACTTTTGCAAAAGAAAGAATTTTCCTGCTTGGCAGGGGGTTGGACTCGATGGCCCTTGTGGTCTCTTCCAACTCTATGATTCTATGATTCTAAGAAAGAAAAGAAGTGACTGGTAGGTCACAAACAGTGATCTAAAACATCTTGGATGGTGAGTGGGGATTTTCATCTGTGACTCAGTACTTGTCTGATATTGCCAGCACCCTGAATTCAATATGCCTGTCTTAACATTTTAGTAAGCAGGTATTTCATTCTCAGTCTCAGTGCCACCCTTCCCGTGCAGTGGCTATAGCTAAGATGTGATGACCAAGTACAAACAGACAACGATTTGGTTTAGAAATGGCCACAACTTTATCGATTCCAGATGTATGCAGATTTTGGCTCAGGTATTGGGTATATATCCAATCTAACTTCCTGCCAAAGGGCTGAAAATTTTAACAGGGTTATGCCAAGGATTCTGGCCATAATAATAATAATAATAATAATAATAATAATTTATTATTTATACCCCGCCCATCTGGCTGGGTTTCCCAAGCCACTCTGGGTGGCTTCCAACAAAACACTAAAATACAATAACCTATCAAACATTAAAAGCTTTCCTAAATAGGGCTACCTTTAGATGTCTTCTAAAAGTTTGGTAGTTATTTTTCTCTTTGACATCCGGTGGGAGGGCGTTCCACAGGGCGGACGCCACTACTGAGAAGGCCCTCTGCCTGGTTCCCTGTAACCTCATTTCTCGCAGTGAGGGAACCGCCAGAAGGCCCTCGGCGCTGGACCTCAGTGTCTGGGTAGAACAATGGGGGTGGAGACGCTCCTTCAGGTATACTGGACCGAGGCCATTTAGGGCTTTAAAGGTCAGCACCAACACTTTGAATTGTGTTCGGAAACATACTGGGAGCCAATGTAGGTCTTTCAAGACCAGTGTTATATGGTCTCGGTGGCCGCTCCCAGTCACCAGTCTAGCTGCCGCATTCTGGATTAGTTGTAGTTTCCGGGTCACCTTCAAAGGTAGCCCCACATAGAGCGCATTGAAGTAGTCCAAGCGAGAGATAATCAGAGCATGCACCACTCTGGCAAGACAGTCCGCAGGCAGGTAGGTTCTCAGCCTGCATACCAGATGGAGCTGATAAACAGCTGCCCTGGACACAGAATAGACCTGTGCCTCCATGGACAGCTGTGAGTCCAGAATGACTCCCAGGGTGCGCACCTTCAGGGGCACAGTTACCCCATTCAGGACCAGGGAGTCATCCACACCTGACCGCCTCCTGTCCCCCCAAAACAGTACTTCTTTCTTGTCAGGATTCAACCTCAATCTGTTAGCCGCCATCCATCCTCCAACCATCCACAAGACACCAATCTACCAAGGTGGCCATCCTCAGGCTGCCAACATTCATAGTGGACAGGCTAAACAGGACAGAGCAGCAAGGTGGGAGGGGAGTGTACCTCCCATGACCATACTATGGCAAACAGGGGTGGAGGGGAACCCAGAGGGTGTGAAGCCGACTGCAGTCCACCATCTAAAATATTTATCTCATAGATTTCAATAAATGAGTGAATGGTTCTATGGAGAGAGAAAGAAACTAGAGCTTATTTTTTCCACCCTAGCTAACATGAAGCATACTATACCAGGGATCCTATTGCCAAAATGACTTTAAAGTACATCAAGTTTGTATTCTAGGGAGAATACCTGGTGGTGGTTTTTTTTCTTCTTTCTGTGAGCAGATGAGCAGAAGTCTTTAAAGAAAAAGAAGAGGTCTTGATGCAACCATTGGGGGTTAGTGCTTTCTGGGGGATTCTTCAAAAACTATTGAAGTCTCAGAGAAGATTTCAGATGAAGCCACAAGAGACCCCACAGATGGAAAAAGTATGATTTTATATATATATTAAATCTTTCTTTTTCCCTACATAAGCCGTGCCTGACATTTTATTCTTAAAGAAAAGGTCAGCTGCTGCAGGAACTCTTGGATGACTTGGACTGGAAGTTTGAAGTACAAACTACTAACCTTATTGACAAGAGTAGGATAATACTATAGATAACTCTAAAATTATCTCTGATCATATCTATGCGGAATTACATATCCCCCCTGTCATGTGTATAACCTTAGCATGCAATCAGATCCTGACGTTCCAGTTTACACTGTTTGATGTGATTGGAGGACCTGGTTTCTTGCAGTATTGAACAATTGCTCATAGGGAAACTTTGCAGAGTTAGTTTTCTTCCACTACAGAATTTTTCACTGTGCCACAATGTAGGTGGCATAAATCTCACATGCGAGGTTGCATTACTGGACCTAAAACATGAGGGGGGGGGGAGAGTGCAAAGAAAGCTTACTTATTCACCACTACTGCATCTGCAGGTAGTTATCCTGCAGAGCTTTGCCAAGAGGCATTTGTCAGAGTTAGACCAAGTCCAGTGGAGGCATCCAGTGCACTGTATGCTCCATCTGTACTGGATCAGTTGTGATTATTGCAGCCTGAGGATGAGGACACCTGCTCCTTTGACCCTTGCCCATCTTGGTTTCTTAAGGCTAGCTGAAGGGAATTGACTGGCTGGGTCCTGGGAGTGATTGATGCTTCATTGGAGAAAAGCTTTTAAGGACCCAGAAGCATTAAATAACTATTGCCCAGTGGAAAATGTTCCTTTTGTAGCAAAATGCTCAAGATGGTGGTGGTGGTCCAGTTTCAGGCATGCTTGGAGGAATCTGAATATTTGGCTCCATTTGTCTGCCTTCAGGCCTGGTCATGGCCCTGAAACTGCCCTGGTTGTTGGGATTTATCAGGGGAGAGATGGAGGGAATCTGACCCTGCTTGACCTTTCGGCTGCTTTTGATACCATTTGACCATAGTATCCCCCTGGGGTGGCTCAGAGAGGTGAGGATTGGGAGCATGTAATTCAGTGGTTCCACTCCAATCTCTAGGGACGTTTCCAGAAATTAGTGTGGAAAGCCAGTGTTTGATACCATGGGAGCTGCCCAGTGGCCTTCTGCAGGGTCCCATCTTGTCCCCCATTGTATTTATATGAAGCTGCTGGAAGATGTCTTCAGGAGTTTTGGAGCAAAGTGTCAACAACATGCAGCTGACACCCGGCTCTAGCTCTGTTCCATCTGAATCAGGCCACTTGGTGGTGTTGACAGGCTGGATGTGTGCCAGCAAGTTTAAGCTGAATTATGAAAAGACAGAGGTATTATGTGATGCAAATTTTCGAGTCCACAGATACATATGTGTTGATGAGGTATAGAGATTGCAGCAGTGCCTGAACATATTTAGGTACCTCAGGTTACAGACGCTTCAGGTTACAGACTCTGCTAACCCAGAAATAGTACCTCAGGTTAAGAACTTTACTTCAGGATGAGAACAGAAATCGTGTGGTGGCGGCACAGCGGCAGTAGGAGGCCCCATTAGCTAAAGTGGTGCCTCAGGTTAAGAATGGACCTCCAGAACGAACTGAGTTCTTAACCCGAGGTACCACTGTATTTGAAAAAACATATAAGCCACTTAAATTTAAAAAGAGGGATTTATTCTAAAATCACCCTCCTGATTCATTTGCTTTTCAGCACTCTGTTTAGATACAAGCAAAGTGAGGCAAAGAAGAAGACTTTCCCTATGGTAGTCCAGTATATGAAACCTCAGTGATACCAGCACATTCACTGTTGGATAGGCCATCAGTTAATTATTGTATTTCTTTTTTGCCAACAGAGAACACACTATGTGCTGAACCAACCCCAAGGTACGTTGCTGCAGCGTATCCGCTTCTGAACATCAAAAATCAGACAAATTGCTTTAATGGAAAAATGCACTGGAGCAAGGAATGTTCAAAAAGACACTGGCACCCATCCCAAAATATGGTATATATAATAAAGTGTGCAAGGGAGGGCAATGTAGGAACTACATTTGTCTCTTTAGCAGTGGAATTTGCTGCATCAGAAGTCCCAGATAAGACTCACAGCAAACATGTGAGTACATGCATATCCCTTTTTCGATTACAAGCAAAGATACCGTAGGAGGGTTAACAGGGCTGAAATCAGCTCATTTCCAAATGCTGTTAGGCTGTGTAGTCACTGATTAATACTTCCAAGTTAGTTATTATTCTCTTCCGGGGGCGGCGCGAACGGCAATGGCGGTCCTCTTCTGAACGGGAGAGGAGGCTCCACAGACAACGGGTCGTCCGCTACGGCGAAGCGGAGACCCATTCCGGAAAACCCCAGGCAGCAAGAGCCTGGGGTCTTGAGGCTCGGTGGGCGCCTTGAGCGACCCTCCAAACGCGAAAGGAACCCCGTAAGGGGCTCCGGAGCGTGGAGGGGGGTTGCGGCGCTGAGAGCTGTTTCACAGTCTGCGGAGCGAAGCCGCGCTGCTGCTGCCGGTGAGCGCTGATCCCTTTTCCTGTCAAAATTCGGATTCGGATGAAAAGCAACTTACTCGTGAGTAAAGACTGAATCACTCGAAATTAGAGACTTTAAATGAAAAATCTTAATTTGCTTGAACTTGGCTGAAAGCGGAGAGACGTGGAAACAGGAAGTCCGTCTTCCGCAGCCATTGAACTTGAAAAAAGCAACTAGTTGGAGGAGTGGAGGCTGAAAGAAAGAGATTTTAAACTTTACAGATCTAAGCATCTACTGAACTTGCAACCTAAAGTAAAGACTTTAAGTTAAAGATTTGGAATTATTACTTGCACTTGACTTTCCTCCTTTTATTGGATTACAAATTAGAAGGTGAAACCCAGGGTCCGGAGCTGCCTGAGCATTGAGAGATTGAGCTGCCAGTACTGCAGATTTGGATACTGTATATTGGAACTTGCAACAATCTGAGGGTATTGAGACCTTTTAAATGTGAAACATTCTTTTTGGAGACAAATAAGCACTGTCTGTAACAAAGTGACCATTTATAAACTCTGCTAAACATTTGTATCTGAAGGCTCTTGGATATTAAATTAGACTCTGAAAGACATTTTAAGCTCCCTCTAGAGGATTGGATTAAAACAGTGACTTTACATGTACATTTACTTTCGATTCCCTTGTTGTTTGCTTGCTCTGGGCCTTTCTATTCCCATGGGAATAACTCAGTGTGACCTTGACTGATAGATAACGTTGGAATGAGTGGCACAAGAAAAAGAGGGAGAGTTAGACAAACAACTTTAACAACTCTAACCTCAGCCTCGCAGACACGCAGATCATCTGTACCTACTTTGCCCTCAGAAGTAGAAGTTGAAGAAGTTGCCTTGTCACAGGCAAAAGAGGGAGAGGGTGAAGCAGAGCAGTTACAATTGGAAGATATGGCCTCAGGAGCATCTGTTTCTGTTCTAGACAAAATCTTTGAAAAATTGGAAGCTTTGGACAAGAAAGTAGATGTGCAATCAGCAAAGATTGACAAAAATACAGAATGTCTAAATAAATTAACTATACAAGTGGTACAGAATACACAAGCAATTGGACAGTTAACGGAGGCCTCAGCAGAAAATCGGAAATTGGCTGAGGATACCAGACAAAAATTGGAAAATTTAGAGCAAGAGGTAAGACCACTCACTAAACAAGTTGGGGAACATCAGATTTATCTTTCTATGATAGAACTGCGAAATCGTGAGAATAATTTGAGGATTAGATCATTACAAGAGGCAGAAGAAGGAAATCTAACTGAGTTTTTGACCAAAGAATTCTCCAAGTTCTGGAATTTGGAAGAAAAGGACTTTAAAATTGTGTCAGCTTTCAGACTTGGAAGATTCACAAAGAAGGAGAGGCCCAGAGACTGTTTGATAACATTGAGATCAAAGGAGGAAAGGGATAAGATTTTGGGCCTACACTACGGAAAGTCACTGGAGGTTTTGGATAGAAGAATTGAAATTTATAAAGATATTCCAAGACAACTGCTGGATCTTAGAGCCGCCTATTCTGAACTTGCTAAACTACTAAGGAGCAACGCAATTCCATTCAGGTGGGAATTCCCCCAAGGAATATCTTTTACCTTTAGAGGGAGAAAGGTTAAAATTAGAACATTGGAAGAGAGAGACAAATTTTTGGCTACACACGGAGAGGACCTTCAAAAAGGAATTGAATTACCCTCTGGGCCTGGGGCAACGCCAGCATCAACACCAGCACCTGGGGAACCTGAAGATTCAGAGAAGATACCACCCCTGGAGAAATAACCAGATTAATTCAGGATGTCTCTGCAATTGCTGAGTTGGAATATTAATGGTTGTAACATTCCGGAAAAAAGGAAGAAAATATTTCACATATTAAAAAAAGAACAATTGGACATTATCTGTTTACAAGAAACACATGTGACGAGGCTCCACAGAAAAGTGTTAATAAATAAAAGATTGGGCCAGGAATTTGTATCGTCGGATAAAGTCAAGAAGAGAGGCGTGGTGATATATGCAAAAGAGAGCCTGTCACCTAAATTCTTATTTAAAGATGAACATGGAAGAATTTTGGCTATTGAGATACAATATCAAGGAGAGAAACTGTTGATATTAGGAATCTATGCACCTAATGAAGGGAAATCGGAATTTTACAAGAAGCTGCAGGAGACAATGCTGGACTATCTGGACTACAACAACATCATAATGATGGGAGATATGAATGGGGTCGTATCAACTAACATGGACAAGTCACAAAGTCAAAATGTTACAAAAGACGGCAGACTACCTAAAACCTTTTTTGAAATGACAGACAATATGGATTTGATTGACATCTGGAGGACAAAGAACCCACTAGGAAGAGAGGGAACATTCTTTTCTGAAGCCCAACTGACCTGGACAAGAATCGACCAAATATGGATTTCTAGAGGCCTGGCACCTAAGGTCAGAAAAGTGGAAATCTGCCCAAAGACCTGTTCCGACCATAATGCAGTAAAGATGGATATGACACTACTACCAACTGGATCCTTTAGATGGAAGATGAATGACAATTTGTTCAGAGATCAGGAAATTACCAAGAAGGCCCAAAAAGTTTTGAAGGATTACTTTGAGATAAATATGAATACTACGGTGGAAAAAAGAATCGTCTGGGACGCAAGCAAAGCTGTAATGAGGGGATTCTTGATACAACAGAATGCAGTAAAGAAAAGAACACAAAATGAGAAAAAAGATAAGATCTTGGATAAAATAAAAGAATTAGAGAAGAAATTAAGAGTGAATCCGAAGTCACAGCCAACTCTGAGAGAAATTAAACTTTACCAAACACAATATTCTAAACTGATAAATCAGGAAATTGAATGGAAGGTTAAATTAATGAAACAAAAAACGTTTGAGTCGGCGAATAAATGTGGAAAACTGCTAGCTTGGCAGTTGAAGAGAAGACAAAGATTAAATACGGTTACAAACTTAGAGGTTGATGGAAAAAACATCCAGAATCCAGTGGACATTAGAAAGTGTTTCCAGAGATACTTCAAAAAACTATACACCCAAGGGCCGCAAGACGAAGTTGAGATTAAACAATTTTTGGCAAAAAATGGATTATCTAAATTGTCACAAGAAAATAGGACAATCCTGAATTCCAAAATAACACGACAGGAGATTGAACAAGCCATTCAGAACATGCAACTCGGCAAATCTCCAGGGCCAGATGGGCTGACTTCCAAGTACTATAAGACATTAAAAGACTATTTTATACAACCTTTGATGGAGGTCAGCAATGAAATTATGGAGGGGAAGAGGGCACCGGAGTCGTGGAAGGAAGCGTTTATCACATTAATACCAAAGTCGGAAGCTGAAAAGACACAACTTAAGAACTATCGTCCCATCTCCCTTCTAAATGTGGATTACAAAATATTTGCAGACATTTTGGCAAGTAGATTTAAAAAAGTTTTAAATGAAGTAATTCATAAGGACCAGGCCGGCTTTCTCCCAGGTAGACATCTGTTTGCTAATACAAGGAACATTATTGACATTTTGGAACTTTTGCAAACAGATATAAATACAAAAGCAGTTTTAATTTTTATAGATGCGGAGAAGGCCTTTGACAATATCTCCTGGAAATTTATGATGGGAAATTTAAAAGAGATGGGAGTGGGACGGGGTTTTGAGAATGGGATTGAGGCGATATATTCAGAACAGAAAGCTAAATTGATAGTTAACAATGTGGTTACAGAAGAGTTCAAAATTGAAAAAGGGACACGACAAGGTTGCCCTATCTCCCCTTTGTTATTCATTTCGGTTCTGGAAGTGCTATTGAACATGATTAGAGGGGATCGGTTGGTGGAAGGAATTCAGGTCGGACAGAAACAATACAAATTAAAAGCCTTTGCAGATGACCTGGTTTTGACCCTGCAGAAGCCAGAGCCTAGTACGAAAAGAGTATTACAACTGATTAATGACTTTGGTCGGGTGGCTGGGTTTAAATTAAATAAACAGAAAACTAAGGTTTTGGGAAAAAATTTGACTGATACAGAGTCAGAACGGTTTCAGAATGAGACGGAACTTAATGTGGTTCAGAAAGTAAAATACCTAGGGGTAAACATAACAGCAAAAAATCTAAGTCTATTTAAGGACAATTATGAAAAATGTTGGACAGAAATTAAGAGAGACTTAGACAGTTGGTCAAAATTGAAACTTTCTTTGTTAGGCCGAATTGCTGCTATCAAGATGAATGTATTGCCAAGGATGTTGTTTTTATTTCAAACACTTCAGGTTTTGGACAAAAAGGAGTGCTTTCAGAAGTGGCAGAGAGATATTTCTAAGTTTGTCTGGCAGGGCAAAAAGCCCAGAATTAAGTTTAAGATACTAACTGACGCAAAACAAAGAGGGGGCTTTGCCCTGCCAGACCTAAAGCTGTATTATGAAGCCGCAGCGTTCTGCTGGCTAAAAGACTGGCTACTTCTTGAAGACACTGACGTGTTAGATCTGGAAGGGTTTAACAATACTTTTGGATGGCATGCATATTTATGGTATGACAAGGTTAAAGCAAATAAGGCCTTCAAGAACCATATTGTCAGAAAATCACTGTTTAATGTCTGGACAAAATATAAAGACTTGCTGGAAAATAAAACACCAAGGTGGCTTTCACCTCTGGAAGCTAAGGCCCGAAAAAGACCCAATATGGAGGCTAAATGGCCAAAATATTGGGAAATACTAGAAAAGGATGGAGATAATTGGAAATTGCAGAGTTTGGAGAAAATGAAAGACAAAGTGCGAGATTGGTTACATTACGCTCAGATTAAAGAAGTTTTTAAAAATGATAAGAAACTAGGGTTCCAGGTGGAGAAATCGAAACTAGAAACAGAATTGTTAGAACCAAAGATTAAGGTACTTTCAAGGATGTATAACTTGCTGTTGAAATGGAATACACAAGATGAAACGGTTAAATCGGCTATGATAAGGTGGGCACAGGACATTGGGTATAATATCATGTTTGAGGACTGGGAAAGGTTGTGGAGTAATGGATTGAAATTTACTGCATGTAACGCTCTGAAAGAAAATGTAATGAAAATGATTTATAGATGGTATATGACCCCAGTCAAACTTGCAAAAATTTACCACCTGTCTGATAATAAGTGTTGGAAATGTAAAGAGTGTGAGGGAACGTTCTTTCACCTCTGGTGGACTTGCCCTAAAGTGAAGGCGTTCTGGGAAATGTTTTATAATGAATTGAAAAAGGTATTTAAATATACCTTCACTAAGAAACCAGAGGCTTTCCTTTTGGGTATTGTCGGCCAAGGGGTGGTAAAGAAGGACCAGACATTTTTTATGTATGCAACAACAGCAGCAAGGATACTTCTCGCAAAATACTGGAAAACTCAAGATCTACCCACACTGGAAGAATGGCAGATGCAACTGATAGACTACATGGAACTGGCCGAAATGACCGGCAGAATTCGTGACCTGGGAGAAGAGAGGATTGAGGAGGATTGGAAGAAATTTAAGAATTATTTACAAAAACATTGTAATTTGAGCGAATGCTAAATAAGATGCTAGACCAAAATAACTGAGCACCACTAAACTTAGAAGTTTTTTTTTTTTAAGAAAATAAGTAAGACTGTGAAAATTTAACTCCTTTCGAGAACTATAAGATTATGAAACATAGAAGGGATATAAGAATCTAAATAAGATGATAAATTGCTGACAAAATGTTATAACGATGAAAGTGGGAGCGGGAGATGTGAGGAAGTCCAAAGAAAATGTGAAACTATGTTAAGACAAATGTTATATTGTTTATTATGTTTATTTCTATTGTAAAACCCAATAAATTGCTTTAAAAAAAAAAACAAGTTAGTTATTATTCTGTACATCTCCACAACACACATATTTCAATTTCCCTGTTACATTAGTAGGGAGGGAGGGATGAAAAGGGAGGATCTAGGTTGACTCTAATTATCTTTATTGTTTATGAAATCAATGCCCTTATTCTATCCTTAGACTTCTTCATCAGTTAGGAAAGAGGAAGTCAGATGCCTGGTTCGCTTCACTCAAAGACTGCCGGAAATAAGATGAATCGCTGGCACTAAAAAGAAAATCCATCAGTCTGTTTTATCCTCTCCAAGGCTTCCCTACCCTTATTCTGAATACTATGGCCTCGGGAACTAAGAACTAATAAATACAGAGCTAATAGTAGCACCATCAAAAGAAAAGAAACAGGGGGAAATGATAACAAAAGGCAGGTGAGTCATTATTTTGTCATCATTCTCTGTCATAATATACAGATGGATGGTTACGACTGCATACATGTTCTTTATATAAGTAAAAAAGAAACTTTTGATGTACAAAAACATAAAGCTTACTGTAGAGGCCTGCTAATATCCCCATCTTCCTACTGCTTGCTTATGCAGGTTTTTTTCCACTTTTATTTCCATGCCCAATTCATATGACCAAATGGACAAGCAAACCATATGGATTAAGCAGGCCTGAGTGATTTGACTCATGGTAAAGCCATCTTGTGTTTCCTTCATGTACCATCCTAGTTTGCCACTCAAATACACTTCGCCATGCTGCTTTCAGCATTTATTATCATTTTGTATTTGTTAAACTTATTGGCTTGTCCCCTAACAGGTCTGCCAGAGACTTACATTGAAGAACACATTATAAAATAGAAAATAAGTTTTTTGAAAATCATGTAAATATTAACATTTCAGACACACAAACAAACAAACAAACACACCCTCCCAACTAGGATATCAACATTGGCAGCACAGAAACAAAAAAACCCCCAAAAACTATTCTCCCACCCACAAACCAGCAGAGAAAAATAAAAATCTCAAGCAATGACGTACCCACTCCAGACCAGAAGTTGCTAAGTCAGAAGAGTCAGCTATATCAACCTAGTTTTGTTTGTTTTTGTTTTTCCTTTTTAAATTGTAAGTCCACTCAGAAATCTGGAGTCAAGGCCAGCTGGTATAAATCAGCGGAAAGTGGGTCATTGTCCAGAGATGGTCTGGGAGCTCTCCTCTCTTGTTGAGATAGCAGTAACAAATGCAGAGCAGGAAGAAATGGCAAAGATTTACCTGCTCTGCATTGTTCTGACTGTTGCTTGTCTCCTGTCTCTTCTGGGGTCCTAGACATGGTAGTAGTGAGTGACATGGTAAATTCTTGAGCTCTGAGCTTGGCAGGCACTGGGTGAAGCAATTTCATTACATCTTTTCTATATGTCAAATAGATCCACTCAACCAAGAGTATACCCATGTCAGAACTGGTTCCTAGATGGCAAGCAAATGTGCTGTGAGAGAATCCTCAATTTATTGCACCTTCGTGGATTTCCTATTTGGTTTTTCCAAAGTAATAGCAGCCAAGGTGCAACTGACTGTGGGTGGGTTCCCCAACAAAACTGATCAGTAAGCAGGTCCTGGTTAGATCCAGATTACAGTGGTACCTTGGTTTACGAACTTAATCCGTTCCGGAAGTCCGGTCTTAAACCAAAACCATTCTTAAACCAAGGTGCACTTTCCCTAATGAGGCCTCCCGCCGCCGATGCCCTTCCACCATTTGGATTCCATTCTTAGACCGAGGTAAAGTTCTCAAACCAAGATACTATTTCTGGTTTTGCGGAGTTTGTAAACCAAATCGTTTTTAAACCAAGGTACCAGTGTAAGTAATTTGGGCTTCGATCCCATTGCAATTAGTACAAAATAGTTAGCCATGACTCAGTTGTGTTGCATTAATGTCAATGGAGACTAAGTTCAATTAACTTACACTGGATCAAACCCAATGCCATTAAAATATCAAGGTTGCTATAACAGGACATAAAATGATATAATCTCACTATAACAAACTGAAACTTGACATACAGTGAGTTTCCCTAGCTTCTGGCTGAGCTTTGATTTGAATCAGTTAGTGGCTGAATATAGCAAACTGAACTCAGGATGTAAAAAGCTTGACAGACTTTACTGACTCACAAACAGGTAAGGTGAACTAACCCAGTACTTTTTTTCTGGGGGGACGCAGGGGTATGCATACCCCTAAACATTTTATGAATCTAATGGGAGAAGAAACTAATTTTTTTATTAAAATATCGTTTCTTCTCTAACACGGTGAATAGTCAGTTCCATTGCTACCCCCGATGGTGGCCTCATTTCCTACCATGGTGTTTCCTGAGTCTCAGACAAAAGTGAGTGTTTAATGAGAGTACCCCTAAACAATTTTTTTTTGGGGGGGGAGCACTGAATAAACCTAACGCCATTATAATATCAAGGTCACTATAATAAGACTAAAATGTTGTCTTAAAGATAGAAGATGATAGATAATTAGATAGATGGATAAATATTGATACACACACACACACCAACATTAACCAAAAACCACTGTCCTGAACATTTCAAAAGAAAACATTTCTAAAGGAAATCAAATATAACATGCACATTTTAAACTGTGGAAGTTCAGGCTCAACAGCCTGGGTCTGCACTAAGAGTCAGCGAAGATGATCTCTGGCCTCTTCAGCAGCCTCAGCGTCTGAAGCCGGAGTCACTCTCAGTCCCACTCTCTCAGGCCAGTTGGAAAAAAGGATGCAAGGCAGGGGCAGGTCCCCCAGGACTCACAGCCAAGATGAGGTGTGATCCCTTGCCATTGTGATTCCAACAGAATCCAAGTCTTCCAGGTTCAAACACAGTGTGGTTGACTACAGCAACTCGTGTAACGATTTCCACTTAATTTGATCAGTAGTTAATTTTATCCACTCCCTGTTATTTGATCTAATCTCCAAGAAACAAATCATTTGCATCGATTTGGGTTGTGTTTTCCCACCACTTCCTTCCCTGCTGTCCCCTTCACTTAATGCCAGATAATTCAATTGAGATTGATTGAAGGCTCCGCTGAAAAGCAATGAGTAATCATGTTGTATACACCATGCTAAAAGTATCATTGAATCATGGGTCTTCACTCCTTGGTTACAGCAGCCACCAGTGACATGCTATTAGCAGTAACCTTTGAGAGAGGGAGGGGGGAATTCCGGAAGATTGATATTTATAGGTCAGCTGTATCATGCAGTAGCAGCAATGACAAGAATAAACCAGAATGCAAGGTTGGTTCTACTGTGGTAAAATGAAGCCACTCAGTTCCAGAAAAATGTCTTGCTTTGCAAAGCTTGTGATTAAGGTGTGAATTGTGGAATTCACTTTTAATTGACCATGAACTTTTAAGTGTGTGTGTGTGTGTGTGTGTGTGTGTTTAATGCATCTTCCATGTTGAGCAAACCGAACAGTTCATTTGACCGAACATCAAAATATGAATTCACAGTAAGTTCCTTGAGGGAGAAAAGAGCTCAGAGATGCCAAATGACAGAAGAGAAAATAGGAAATCTATTTACACAATCATTTTAGCAGAAGGGGGGGGGGGGGCAAGAGCATTATGAATTCCACCTGCATGTTCTGAAATGGTTGTGCAACTGCCTCTGAGCCTGCATTGGTTTGAGGGTACACCGTCCCAAAAACTCAAAAAGCCACATTCAGTTGTTTGGGGGAAGTGTGCCAAAAGATACTCTGAAATCTATTAAAGTTGGTCACATGCAGTCCTGTTCCTATCATCACCACTGTGTGGCTCAGATTCCCATTTTGTCAGTGAGGCCAGGGAGCTGTCCAATAGATTAGTGCTGTGGAGCTGTCCAGGTAAGGAGCCACTGAGAGCTAGGCAGATCCATGTGCTCAATCGCCAACTGCTAGGCAGTTTTAGTGCTGCTCTCGCTGCCTGTTTCCTTTCCTGGAATGCCAGCAGGGCCCAGTTCAGGAGCACATATTGGATCTGTCTTCTTCCTCTTAAGCAGGGGTCAGGCAGTGGAAGTCTTGCTCTGCCAGACAGGCACTGCGCCTTTGGTTCTGGGTTTCTGCTTGAACGATCCAGCACCGCTTCTCTTGGGAACCTAGGAAAGAGCGGTGGCGGGGCATAACAGCATTCAGCATGGATCAGGTCCCAAAAACTGGGCGCCATTTAGCTACTTGATATATAAAGCCCTATACCTGAAATATTGTCTCACCTCTTATACACTCATGCGGTGGTTGTGCTCTGCAGGTGAAAGCCTCTTGCAGATAACATTTTATCTAGAGATCCATTTCATACAGCATAGGAATTGGGCCTTTACCTTTGCGGCATCTACACTTTGGAATTCTCTCCCCTTAAATATTAGACAGGTATTATATCTCTGTTGTCTTTCAGCACCTACTGAAGACCTTCCAACAACCCTTTCAAGTTGAGACCTTTCCCAGTCTGCATCAATATTGGAATTCTTACACACACACACACATATATATAAAATCTCTTGTTGCTTGCCACCCTGGCCTCATTTTCCTTTGGGAGGAACAGTGGGATCTAAACTATAACAAGAACAATAAATCTGAAGCCATCAAAGCGGTGATCTGAGAAGGTCCTGGCATGTGAGTGGTGGTGCATGGTAACTTGTATACAGTATACCCAGTGTAATGGAGGCTGTGGCAGCTTGAAGACTCCTCCCCAGCCATGGCAGCCACAGGCAGAGAACTGTGGGAGCAAGCTTCATTCTTCTAGGGACTACAGAAAATAAAGGCATTGATTTTCCCCACTGGCATATAGTAGCTTTAGCCTAGCAACTTCTATCACTAATTGAATCAGGTTGGGGTTAAACAATCACCAATGTATTATGTTTTGTTTAGTCCCTAATCATATTTTATATGTGGATTTTTATTGTCTTTTATGTACTTGATTTTTATTTGCATTTTGTATGTTTAAGTGGGTGTTTCGTTTTCTCTTAATTAGATAGCTTTAAATGTGGACCTCTAGAGTGTTTTGTATTTGATTTTCATTTGTAGTGTTTTATTCCTATACAGTCGTATCTTGGTTCTCAAATGCCTTGTGACTCAAATGTTTTGGTTCACAAATGCCGCAAACCCAGACGTGAGTGTTCCGGTTTGCGAACTTTTTTTGGAAGCCAAATGTCCGATGTGGCTTCCGTGGCTTCCGATTG
>NC_138026.1:23361616-23470636 GCF_964106645.2 Podarcis pityusensis
TCCAAGTTCAGATGGAGGGGGTGAGAATTATTATAGATGCCCAGAGTGGCTGGGGAAACCCAGCCAGATAAGCAGGGTATAAATTATTATTATTATTATTATTATTATTATTATTATTATTATTATTCCCTACAGGCTGATGGATTCAACAAAAGGCCTCGTTTTAGCCAATGAAGATTTGTTTCTGTTTCTGTCCTCTCTGATCATCAGTTTAGGTAAGAGATTTGCACTGCAGTGCTCAATAGTGAGAGCCTTGCGGGGGGGGGGGCGAATCCATCCCCATCCCATCCCAAGTTTCATAACCATCCTCAGAACAAACCTGCAACACTGACCTTGAATGATTAGAGGAAACCTCAATAATTCAGAGGCAAGATTTTATATGCAAGATATGGAGAAGCCAACATTGATCTGCCTGGACTAAAATCATAAACTGTAGTGATAAAAGCTATTGAGATAGTTTAAACACCAGGAAATTGTCTATCACGGAAAACAATAAACATGCAAATAAAACTGTATCCCTTTGAAATTAAATGAAAGGGCAATTAAGTCTTTATCACAGAAAATATGTAAAGTTTAAGTACCCTTGTCACACAATCACCCCAATGAACAGAAAACCCTGCATCTAATTTTGCTGACATTGAGGTCAAAAGCAAGCTGGAAATTAAAGCATTGACACCGTAAACTGATGCAAGGTGAACCTAACCATGGATCATCATGCACACCATGTGTTCGCTTCTGAGTCTTGTTCAGATTCTCAAAGATTCACAGCAGGTTTCTGACACATCTCTGTATTTTATAAGGATGCTTCTGAAATTCTCCTTAATCAAATTCCTCCTCAGATTTCAGCATTCCAAATTATCTGGCTGTAAAGTAGAAATAAACCATTGTTCTTTTTTTTTTAAAAAAACCCAGTCCAAAGTTTGAAATAAATGCTGTACATGCAAAGAGTGCCACTGGGCAGCATGGCTGAAAAGGGGCTGGTGGTCATATTCTGGAGTAGGCAGAGACAAAGGCAATGGACTATAGGCAAGTGATGTGGTCAAGTTCTGGAGCAGAACAGGCCAGCTGTTCAGTAAGTCCTCTCAAGGATGAGCTGCTCAGATTGAAGATTGGAGCTTGCAGTAACTGTTATACATGACTAATCAGACTCCTGTTGGTTCCTGATCCAGCTGGGCTGAAATTATATGGGTGGTGCTATAGCACAGCAAAGATCAGGCCAATGATTATCTTGTCCTGAGAACTGGTTCAGTAATAATAATAATAATTTTTTATTTATACCACCCCTCCCTGGCCAGAGCTGGGCTCAGGGCAGCTAACATCAGTAAAATTACAATAAAAACATAATGGGGGGGGGACCAATTTAAATTACAGGTTAAAATACAATTTAAAATGCAGCCTCATTTTAATAGTAGCCCATAGATCAAAACCATAAGGGGAGGGAAACATAAGGGTCAGACTGAGTCCAAACCAAAGGCCAGGTGGAACAGATCTGTCTTACAGGCCCTGCGGAAAGATGTCAAGTCCTGCAGGGCCCTAGTCTCTTGTGACAGCATTCCACCAAGTCGGGGCCAGTACTGAAAAGGCCCTGGCCCTAGTTGAGACCAATCTAACCACCTTGTGGCTCAGGACCTCCAAAGTGTTGTCATTTGTGGACCTTAAGGTCCTCTGCGGGACATACCAGGAGAGGCGGTACCATCAAGTCCAGTCAAAGGTGCTCATCATGCTTTCAGGCCAAGGGAACCGGCGTTTGTCCACAGGCAGCTTTCCAGGTCATGTGGCCAGCATGAATAAACCACTTCTGGTGCAACAGGACACCGTGGTGGAAGCCAGAATGCACAGAAATGCCATTTACCTTCCTGCTGCAGTGGTACCTATTTATCTGCTTGCACTGGTATGCTTTTGAACTGCTAGTTTGGCAGGAGCTGGGGCAGAGCAACAGGAGCTCACCCCGTCGTGGGGATTTGAACCGCCAACCTTCTGATTGGCAAGTCCAAGAGGCTCAGTGGTTTAGATCACAGCACCACCCACATCCCTTGAACTGGTGGTGCAGGGTGCAAGGCACCTAGGCCCTGCTGCCAGAGTCCTCAGTTCAACTTCCCATGCATGTTATAATGGAGCACCATCACCCTTGGCAGCAATCTCATGCTTCACCCCATTTCATGACCCCCACAAATCATCACAATATTTAAAAAAAGGTAAATGGTGGGGAAACTGGGAAAAGTAATTCAGCACAACCCTACTGCTCTCATAAAGGTTTCTCTGAACCCACCCCAAATAATGAGATGTTTTTAAGGGTTCTGTTTCTTTGTAAACTGATGTTTTCTTAAAATATACAAAACACAACCCCACAACGCATCAAACAGGGGTGTTAGTGTGCTGGACCCTCTTCTGTGGAACAGCATCCCTTTTGAGATACAATAGCTCCCCACCCCTACCTCCTGGAACTTTCTGGAAACGATTGAAGACATTTTCCCTTCAACAAGCTTTACCAGCTCGATGAAAAGGTGTTCAAAATATATCATCAGTTTGTTTTGTACTTTTTAAGAAAACAACTCTTTTTAGTTATTTTATGGTATATTTGTAAATCACTTTCAGATGCATATAAAAGGTGATTTATAAGTTAATAACTAATCACAATAATCATTTTATTAAAAAAAATTAACAAAGAGGGAAAGAAAAGCTCTACCATCCATAGATCCCAGTTCAAAGCAGATGATTAAATGGAACAATATTCTATTGTATTCTAAAAGTAGCCCATCAGATTCTTCCTCTCCATAATGCATAGTATTTTCTCACCACACATTGGCCGCCTTAGGCAAGAAAATGTACAACATAATGGTATCATGAGACAGATTACATTTCACTGCACATTAGTTGACATGGGGCTGCCATTTTGTTTTGAAACCTTGCATTGTAGTGGACTATAGTTCTGGTCTCAGTGATCTTCCTGAATCATAGAATCATAGAGTTGGAAGAGACCACAAGGGCCATCGAGTCCAACCCCCTGCAAGCAGGAAACACCATCAGAGCACTCCTGACATATGGTTGTCAAGCCTCTGCTTAAAGACCTCCAAAGAAGGAGACTCCACCACACTCCTTGGCAGCAAATTCCACTGTCGAACAGCTCTTACTGTCAGGAAGTTCTTCCTAATGTTTAGGTGGAATCTTCTTTCTTGTAGTTTGGATCCATTGGTCCGTGTCCGCTTCTCTGGAGCAGCAGAAAACAACCTTTCTCCCTCCTCTATGTGACATCCTTTTATATATTTGAACATGGCTATCATATCACCCCTTAACCTCCTCTTCTCCAGGCTAAACATGCCCAGCTCCCTTAGCCGTTCCTCATAAGGCATCGTTTCCAGGCCTTTGACCATTTTGGTTGCCCTCCTCTGGACACGTTCCAGTTTGTCAGTGTCCTTCTTGAACTGTGGTGCCCAGAACTGGACACAGTACTCCAGGTGAGGTCTGACCAGAGCAGAATACAGTGGCACTATTACTTCCCTTGATCTAGATGCTATACTCCTATTGATGAGGCCCAGAATTGCATTGGCTTTTTTAGCTGCCGCGTTACACTGTTGGCTCATGTCAAGTTTGTGGTCAACCAAGACTCCTAGATCTTTTTCACATGTACTGCTCTCAAGCCAGGTGTCACCCATCTTGTATTTGTGCCTCTCATTTTTTTTTGCCCAAGTGCAATACTTTACATTTCTCCCTGTTAAAATTCATCTTGTTTGTTTCGGCCCAGTTCTCTAATCTGTCAAGGTCATTTTGAAGTGTGAACCTGTCCTCTGGGGTGTTAGCCACCCCTCCCAGTTTGGTGTCATCTGCAAATTTGATCAGGATGCCCTTGAGTCCATCATCCAAGTCGTTGATAAAGATGTTGAATAAGACCGGGCCCAAGACAGAACCCTGTGGCACCCCACTAGTCACTCTTCTCCAGGATGAAGAGGAACCATTGATGAGCACCCTTTGGGTTCGGTCAGTCAGCCAGTTACAAATCCACTGAGTGGTAGCATAGTCAAGACCGCATTTTACCAGCTTCTTTACAAGAATATCATGGGGCACCTTGTCTAATGCCTTGCTGAAATCAAGGTAGGCTACATCCACTGCGTTCCCTTCATCTACCAGGCTTGTAATTCTGTCAAAAAACGAGATCAGGTTAGTATGACATGACTTATTTTTCAGAAATCCATGCTGACTATTGGTGATCACAGCATTCCTTTCTAGGTGCTCACAGACTGTTTGCTTAATGATCTGCTCCAGAATCTTCCCTGGTATTGATGTCAGACTGACTGGGCGGTAATTATTTGGGTCCTCTCTTTCCCCCTTTTTGAAAATAGGGACAACATTTGCCCTCCTCCAGTCTGCCGGGATTTTGCCTGTTCTCCAGGAATTCTCAAAGATGACTGCCAGTGGTTCTGAGATCACATCTGCCAGTTCTTTTAATACTCTTGGATGCAGTTCATCTGGCCCTGGAGACTTGAATACATCTAAACTAGCCAAGTATTCTTGTACTATCTCCTTAGTTATTCTGGGCTGTGTTTCCTCTGCTGAATCATTTGCTCCAAATTCTTCAGGTCGGGCATTGTTTTCTTTATCGGAGAAAACTGAGGCAAAGAAGGCATTGAGGAGTTCAGCCCTTTCTGTGTCCCCTGTTTGCATTTCACCATCTTCTCCTCTGAGTGACCCCACTGTTTCTTTGTTCTTCCTTTTGCTACGAACATACCCATAAAAGCCTTTTTTGTTGCTTTTAACCTCTCTAGCAAGCCTGAGTTCATTCTGTGCTTTAGCTTTTCTGACTTTGTGTCTACACGTGCTGGCTATTTGTTTGAATTCCTCTTTGGTAGTTTCCCCCCTTTTCCATTTTTTGTACACATCCTTTTTTAATCTTAACTCAGTTAAAAGTTCTTTAGATAGCCACCCTGGCTTCTTTAGGCACCTTCCATGTTTCCGTCTCATTGGTATTGCCTGAAGTTGTGCTTTTACTATCTCCCTCTTAACAAACTCCCAGCCATCATGAACTCCCTTTCCTTTTAGTATTACTGTCCATGGGATCTCACCCAGACCTTCCCTAAGTTTTATGAAGTCGGCTTTCTTAAAGTCAAGGTCACTGTTATTCTTCTCTCCCTTAATTTTGACCCAAATGCTCTCACTTTGGCTTTGAGGTTCTAAATCTTGGATCTCTTCACAGGTATACACATCCCTGACATATAACGCCACTCCTCCTCCTTTCTTGTCTGGTCTGTTTCTCTGAAATAGATTGTATCCCTCCATTATTACATTCCAATCGTGGAACTTATCCCACCAGGTTTCAGTGATGCCTATTATGTCATATTTAGTTTGCTGTACCAAGAGCTCAAGCTCATCTTGTTTATTTCCCATGCTTTGCGCATTAGTGTACAGACATTGAAGTCCATTAATCATTCCCCCGTGTCTCTTATTTAAGGATTTTTTCCTCCCACCACTAGGTCTGCGTGCTGAAGACAGCTTTAGTTTCAATTTACTGGAGACCAAAACTATTTTAAACCTACCTGAATGAGTTTCATAACATACATTCTCTATATTGGTATAGAGTCTATACCAATACTGACAGCCTAAATGTATCCTGATTCTTAATTTAAATTACTCATTAACAATTTTAAAAACCATCCAATTAACAACTGCTCATATTCACCAGACTTCCCTCTCTTGTCTTCATGCAATTGACTTTGGTTTGAAGGTTACAATTGTTAGTTATTTGATACAATGAGAGAGATGAAATATTGCAAGTGGACCAATTAAATTTATGTTCTGGAAGGGAATTAACTGGAAGTTTTACCAGCAAGGAGAGAGAAAGGGAAACATGACTTTTAGTACCATAACACTAGAGCTTGTCTATCCACAGAACGCAGAACAGCTTAATAAAGAGATTTTTATGGCTTAATAAAGTTAAGATCTTTCTTACAAGCCTGACTGCATGCAGCCTCACTTATTGCTAAAGAAATATGACTCGGCAATTAGAACTGTTAATTTATGAGTAATTGTGAATAGAATCTGGCATTCTGTGACCGTAGGGGGTTGTATCTAGTACAGCATGGAGCATCCCTGCTTTGGAATCATCAAGGACCACCCCTTGCAGTGTGGACGTAAATTATGACTATATAGTATTTACAAAGTTGATGGCCCCCAGTTATTCTGCCTGAAATAATTTTAATTATAGAGTCCATTCACAGAACTTTAGCCCTTATACATTCAAAGCATTTAAACACATGTAGCAAATGTGGAGGAAATGTTATCCCACCATTTTTTAAAATGATTATGCCCAAACAGAGAAACGTAGAAGCCCTTATGTGTCTTGGGCTATGTTCCCTCTGTTTCTAGGGGGGTGCCCACTGGTGATGGGCAGTGGCGGAGCTTCATGCTCCGGCACAGGGGGGTGGAGAGCAGGCAGGGACGGGGCTGGTGCGCGTCCCAGGGGCATGGTGCGCTGCCTGTAGGGGCGTGGTGTGCATCCTGGGGGCGTGGTGTTTCTTCTGGCGGTTTCTTTTTTTTTCTTGAGGGAGGCCTGGAACATTTTGTCTTTTACCCTCAAGCACTGAAAGAGGTAGAGCAGATGGGTTGTGTTTTATATTGATTAGGCTCTGGGTGACAGACCCTCCAAATGTCCTTATTTATTTATTTATACCTGCCCATCTGGCTGTGTTTCCCCAAGCATTCTGGGCAGCTCCCAACAGAATATTAAAAACACAATAAAGCATCAAACATTAAAAACTTCCCTAAACAAGACTTGTCTTCAGATGTCTTCTAAAAGTCAGATAGTTGTTTATTTCTTTTGACATCTGATGGGAGGGGGCACCACTACCGAGAATGCCCTCTGCCTGGTTCCTTGTAACCTCACTTTTCACAGTGAGGGAACCACCAGAAGGC
This sequence comes from Podarcis pityusensis, assembly GCF_964106645.2. Taxonomy (NCBI): domain Eukaryota; kingdom Metazoa; phylum Chordata; class Lepidosauria; order Squamata; family Lacertidae; genus Podarcis; species Podarcis pityusensis. The sequence continues at coordinate 23,368,520 of NC_138026.1, forward strand.
CCTTGGCGCTGGACCTCAGTGTCCAGGCTGAGTGATGGGGGGTGGAGAGGCTCCTTCAGGTATACTGGAACGAGGCAAACCCTATTTTCCATGGATGCCCCTGATTTAGAGAAGCCTTCCTGGTTTCTGATTTAATCCTGGAATGTCCCACTTTTCCTTGGGATGTCCCTATTTTCAATGGAGAAATGTTGCAGGGTGTGGAGTTATCCAATCCCTGAACCGTCTGAAGGCAATCCTGTAGAGAGCCAGTGTGGTGTAGTGGTTAAGAGCAGTGGACTCGTAATCTGGTGAACTGGGTTCGCTTCCCCGCTCCTCCACATGCAGCTGCTGGGTGACCTTGGGCTAGTCACACTTCTTTGAAGTCTCTCAGCCCTACTCACCACACAGAGTGTTTGTTGTGGGGGAGGAAGGGAAAGGAGATTGTTAGCCGCTTTGAAACTCCTTCGGGTAGTGATAAAGTGGGATATCAAACCCAAACTCTTCTTCTTCTGTATAGTGAAGGGTTTTTTTTTTAATGTTTAATGTTTTATTACATTTTAATATATGTTGGAAGCTGCCCAGAGTGGCTGGGGCAACCCAGTAAGATGTGTAGGATATCAATAGTAAAATTATCATTGTGGAATGGGACGTCCCTATTTTCATCAGAGAAATATTGAAAGGTATGGGGTGATAACATGCAAACGGGATTTTCACCTCTTCCCTCAGGAGAGAACCCACTGCAGTCCTCACATAAGGCAAGCACACATCTCTCTAGAAAGGGATACAAAAAAGCCAGTATAGTATTATTAACAATGAAAATTACATGTTAAAAGAGTACATTCTGTCTCCAGCTGTTTTTTATTATTCTCATTTTGTATATGTTTTGTAAATTTTTGTTATCCGCTCGCTCTGGCGTGCACATGCAAACAGTTTAAATGAAACCCTCTCTTTCTAGCATTTAAAGTACCTCTAAGAGCTGAAAGAATTCACCTGAAATCTGCATTTCAAACAGGACTCCAGAGATGCTTTAAAGCACCTTAGTCTGTTAAAGTAACAGTGCCAGCACAACCCTCTTTATACCATTGCAACACCTGAAATGAATAAATGCATTTTTAAGACCCTATTAAAATTAGCCCATTGTATTTAAACACCACATTTACACATCTTGTGTAATGCTAATCAGAATGGCAAGCAGCTACCAAGCGGTGCTTTGTCTGCCTGAGGTAAAATTTATTTTCTTGCGGAATGTAACATTCCCTATTCAAACGTGCCATCTGTTCCAGGCTTCTCTAACAAAACCAGAACTAAAGGGTGGTGCTATTTCATCCTGGCCTTCATTCCTTTTAACCCTTGCCACAACATGAAAAGTTTCCACGCCTTTATAGCCCAGCATCTGGAGAGGGCGCACGCCCCCCCATCTTACAATCCAATGCCAAAACAAGTCATATTAGCCAGCACTTGGCTCAGCAGTAGCCAAAGGCACGATCAACACTTGCATAGATCTGACACATAGGTGCTCAAAGTGAATGTGGAAAGAGGGCAGTGGGATTGCACATGCAAGACCTGCCCCCCAACATCCACTCATGAGACACAAAGGTCAGAAAGGGGCTTCTAACTACATTGAGCTAAAGGGGACTAGCAACCTCTGTGCAACTGGAAAGCTGGCCTTGCCAGGAAGCATAGGGTAGTGCAGAGGTTTTTTAACCTTTTTGGATCCACGGCTCCCTTGACCAACTACATTATTTCTGCGGCACCCCTGTGGGGGCTCAGGAGCCTAGTTGTTGTTGTTTAGTTGTTTAGTCGTGTCTGACTCTTCGTGACTCCGTGGACCAGAGCACGCCGGGCACTCCTGTCTTCCACTGCCTCCTGCAGTATGGTCGAACTCATGCTGGTAGCTTCGCGAACACTATCCAACCATCTCGTCCTCTGTCGTCCCCTTCTCCTTGTGCCCTCCATCTTTCCCAAAATCAGGGTATTTTCCAGGGAGTCTTCTCCTCTCATGAGGTGGCCAAATATTGGAGCCTCAGCTTCACAATCTGTCCTTCCAGTGAGCACTCAGGGCTGATTTCCTTAAGAATGGATACGTTTCATCTTCTTGCAGTCCATGAGACTCTCAAGAGTCTCCTCCAGCACCATAATTCAAAAGGATCAATTCTTCGGCGATCAGCCTTCTTTATGGTCCAGCTCTCACTTCCAAACATCACTACTGGGAAAACCATAGCTTTAACAATACGGACCTTTGTTGGCAAGGTGATGTCTCTGCTTTTTAAGATGCTGTCTAGGTTTGTCATTATTTTTCTCCCAAGAAGCAGCCGTATTTTAATTTCGTGACTGCTGTCACCATCTGCAGTGATCATGGAGCCCAAGAAAGTAAAATCTCTCACTGCCTCCATTTCTTCCCCTTCTATTTGCCAGGAGGTGATGGGCCCAGTTAGATCACCCCTTGTCTGCAGAGCTGGCAGCCTCCCACCCTTTTTCAAACACCTTCCCTTGTGGAGTGTTCCCTCAGCCTCCTCTCCTCTCCCATCTCCTAGGGAGTCCTCAGTCCAGCTGCAGCCCCTGGTCTCTGTGCTGCCCCCCCCGCCCCAAAGATAGCTGTCTTCCCACAGTGGCCAGGGTAGCACCCCCTGGCCAGCCCCAGAGGCACCATTTGCCTGGAGAGCTTGTAGCCAGTGATGTAACAAACAGTTGTGCAAGCCTTTGGGAGGCAGAGATGCAAGAGGCATCAGAGGAAGGGAGGGAAGGAAAGAGGGACAGAGACCAGTGTTGCCCGTGGCACCCCAGGGTGCCACGGCACACTGGTTGAAAACCAGTGGGGATGATGGCAGTGGATCCTGTACACCCAACCCCCTGTACTTCCAATTCCACATGCTGCTTGAACAGCCAAATAGGGCTGGTGCCTCCAAAGTGCATTTCATTAGACTGTGGAGAACACGTCCTCCCATGTTTTTCTTCACATTTAAGAGGAAAAGCAAGCTTAAGGAACGGGCTGCTTCTGGTTCTTGAATTCAGACTCAGCCTGAGTGGATGCTTGATTACGGTTACAGACATAAAACTTTAAGGATCACAACTCTGTTGTTAATACTTTCAGAGAAAAGGTTTCTAACTCGGGGAGATCAATATGTCGAAATAAATCTAAGAAAAGACCATTTGTGTAGGCCTTTAAAACACACTTTATTTCATGCCCTTGAAGACATATTCCCCTGAAACTGTGTATGAGTTTGTTGTTTGGCCTTAAGACTTACATTGAGTTAAAGTATGAGGGAGAATATTGAAGAATAATGCCTCGCTATTGGATAGGCAAGTAATTTGCAGCTCTGTGCTAGAGGCATGCTTTTCCATGCTAAAGAAACCCAAGTTCAATCCTTGGCATTGAAATTGGCAAATGCTCCTTCCTGTGAAACCCTGGGGGGCAGCTGCCAATCATTGTAGACAATACTGAGACAGATGGACCAATGGTCTGATTCAGCATAAAGCAGGTGCTCAGTTCCTATTTCCAGCTGATGGGTGTACAAAGGACTAATTATTGTTGCCACGAGGCTTCTGGTTCCACTCTGCCTTAATGGAGGCAGCCCCACCCAACAGTGGGAGATCATTGGTGAAGGAAAAACAAGCATGATTGAGGGTATTCATCCTTGCAAATTTTCCCCAGGGATAGGGGGAATGGGTTTCAATCACAGTTCACTTCAGTACCTGGCTCTTGCTCCGGCATGGAGGCGTTGAGTGCAAAGGCCGAAAACTCTCCAATGCTGCCATTAAGAAGCAGAGGTTCTCCTGTTAATTAGAGCTTAATTGGACTAAAGTACAGGCACGTGCTAGAAGAGATGAGATCATAAACTTCAGAACAACCCAACTGCAAGGACTTTAAGGTTTGAACTTCAGATAAGACTTCATTCAGTGGAGGGAAGCCCCGCCCTAGGTAATTGATCACATGATGCAGTGCACACACAGTGGCAGACGTGTAAGAAAGTAAAGAAATTTTGGGATGTAGTCTATAACGAGCTCAAAAGAATGTTTAAGATCTCCTTTAAAAAAACAACCCCAGAGAATATTAGGAACAGACATACCTAAAAAAGTGAGGGATATATTCCTGTATGCCACGGTAGCCGCAAGAGTACTAATTGCTACAAATTGGAAAAGGGGGGGGGGGGAATCCTGACCAAACTGGAATGGCAAAGCAAACTCTTAGAATACGCTGAGTTGGCAAAAATGACTGGGAAACTGAGAGGTCATAGTGATCAAACTTTTATTAGACAATGGGACATGTATAAAAAAATACCTTAAGGAACATTGTGGTAACATGATGTCATCGGCAGGCCTTGAATGATTTATGTGATATCATGGCAACTTATAGGATAATAAGTCATTAATGAAAATAAACAAAGGAAAATGAATAGTGTATTAGACAAAATAAGTGGTGGAGGCATGATGGAGTGACGGGAAGTCATTATAGACGTAAGAAAAATTTGTCGTGATCTGATGTAACATATATTACTGTTTTTACTTTTTTGGATGAACTTTTGTTTGCTATTTCTTTTTTATTTCAATAAAGCATTTAAAAAAAAGGTGCAGTGCGCACACACCATTTGAGTGGGAATGCCCATCAACTTTGTGGGGGCCCAGCCCCTTCAAATATTTTGCTTAAAACACACACACACACACACACACACACACACACACACACAATTATGAACTTACATTATGTTTAAAATGATATTTGGTGTGCGTGTATGTGTGTGTGTTTTAAGAAATTCCATTTTTCTGTTCCCCATTTGATGAGCATCAAAGCAGTTCTCTTCCCTGGCAAACTTATATGCAGATGCTGCAGTCGCCCACTGGCACAGTTTAAAATAACACTTCAGTAGCTAGCATTGACCTCCTTCTGCACCAAGTAATAGGATTATTAAAATATTTATCCTTCTGCATTGTCGTTAAGGAGAAGCACACGAGACAAATTCAAAAGGTACAAATCCGGCACCTTGAAGAACATGTTAAGGTTCTTATGCACCTCTCCTCAGAGCGTGAAAATAAGCTTCTAATCATAAGTAGCAAACAGAGGAGGACTGAATTCACACAGGCAACTGCACTTGGCCCATTCAAACGTGGAGGTTTTCACTAGCACCACTTTATAGTTCAGTTCAGACACTGTAAAAGCAGCCAGACCAGATTTATTGCAATGCACTTCAAAACAGTCACCTGCCGTGGTAGATTCCAAGCCAAGGAGTGCTTGTGTTTGTGTTTGTGTTGTGATTTCCCTGCCTTCTGTTTCTGCTGTGTGCACTTAAATATGGCGTGCCAATTTGTCTTTTCACTTCAGGTGTGAAAACGCCTAAAGCAACAACTAAATAATGGAGCTTAAGAGCATGCATCTTGTGTTGCCCAGACCTGGTACTTTGGAAACATACTTCTGGAGCAGGGGAGGGGCAAATCCCCTGTGGTCACTGCTGGAATTAGCAGAGTGGTAGCAGGAGGACTGGGGAGAGGATTTTTGACACCTCTCTCTCTCTCTCTCTCTCTCTCCCTCTCTCCAAACACACACACACACACACCCCAAATTTCCAACAGCCTCCATCACTGAGAGTTCTGAAAGCCAAAGGGCATTGATACCATCTGGCCAGTGAAGCCTACAAGACTCAGAGAACATCATTGTTCAAGGGAGAAACGAGGAGATAAACCGTAGTGAGGCAGTAGACAGACTTTGGACTTGTAGAATATGCCTTGGGTTTTTTTTTTTTTATGGAGTTCTGAGATCCACCAGATGAAGGCAGATGTAAAATAATCGCTGAAATGGGGGTGGACCCACATGTGAAATAGTGGCTCAGGACATGGCTCATAGGGGCTCATGCACTCACTACGATGACCTGCTAGGATAGATGGCAGAATCCCTTTTGCTGCTGCAACCAATTGGGAATCAGAAACTCTTGTCGATCTACCTTGTTGACCTCATGGTAGGTCAGTGGATCATTCTCCAACCTTCTGCTTGATCCTGAATTTAAAAGGGTTTCATTTCAGGCTGCTTTAAATTGTCACCTGGTTTTACCATGAAAACCATTCTGAGAACGTATGGTTTGCAAGTGGTCTATAAACGTTCCAGATGTGCAAAAGCACAAGGATTAGAACGGCATTTGCAGATCAAGACACTGGAATATGCATACTAATGGACAAACGCTGGTATGAACTTTCCCCCTCTAGGTAACATTTAGCCTGCGAGCACTCCATGATCAACTCCTGCCTGGAAACCTATGTCCCCACTGTGGAAGGATGTGTGGATCTAGAATTGGCCTCCACAGTCACTTATGGACTCACTGTTTAGAACGTGTTCATGGAAGACAATCTCACTCAGCTATGAGTGATCGCCAAAGAAGAAGCATTGTCCTCAAAATGCATCCTACAAGATGTGCAAGTGGAAAAAAAATATTCATTTGATTACACTAGATCAAGGCTGGGGAGCCTTTGGCCCTCCATATGTTGCTGAACTACAACTCCTGTCAGCCCCAGCAAGCGTGGGCAGAGATTATGGGAGTTGTAGTTCACCTGAATTAAGAGAGCCAAAGGCTCCATAACTTGCAGTAAATCTATACATGGAGTCGTTCTGTCTTTCTAGAATGGACACCTGTGCACTCTTTGTGGCAACTCATGCAACCACATAGATGATAATAATAATAATAATAATAATAATAATAATAATAATAATTTATTTATACCCCACCCATCTGGCTGAGTTTCCCCAGCCATTCTGGGCGGCTTTGAATCAAGTGTTAAAAACAATACAGCGTTAAATATTAAAAACTTCCCTAAACAGGGCTACCTTCAGATGTCTTTGAAAGAGAAGATAGCTGCCTATTTCCTTCACATCTGATGGGAGGGTGTTTCACAGGGCGGGTGCCACTACCGAGAAGGCCCTCTGTCTTGTTCCCTGTAACCTCACTTCTCGCAATGAGGGAACCGCCAGAAGGCCCTCTGCGCTGGATCTCAGTGTCCGGGCTGAACGATGGGGCTGGAGACACTCCTTCAGGTATACAGGACCGAGGCCGTTTAGGGCTTTAAAGGTCAACACCAACACTTTGAATTGTGCTCGGAAACGTACTGGGAGCCAATGCAGATCTCTCAGGACTGGTGTTATGTGGTCCCGGCGGCCACTCCCAGTCTAGCTGCTGCATTCTGGATTAATTGCAGTTTCCGGGTCACCTTCAAAGGTAGCCCCATGTAGAGTGCATTGCAGTAGTCCAAGCGGGAGATAACTAGAGCATGCACCACTCTGGCGAGACAGTCCGCGGGCAGGTAGGGTCTCAGCCATCGTACCAGGTGGAGCTGGTAGACAGCTGCCCTGGACACAGAATTAACCTGCACCTCCATGGACAGCTGTGAGTCCAAAATGACTCCCAGGCTGCGCACCTGGTCCTTCAGGGGCACAGTTACCCCATTCAGATTGGTTTCAGCACTACCCAAGGACCTTTCTTTCTTTTTTCTTTTTCTTTTTTTGCATAACTTAAATATTAATAATATATATCAAAACATGACCCATCTTTTCCTGGTTCAGTGGTCCTCTTGAAGTCCACCTCTTCTCCAGGCACTGCACTGCACTCTCCCTACAACCTTCCTTGCATCTTCAAACCAAGATGCAAAGTTTTAGAAATGTAACTTCAGACTATGATGGTGTGGGTGGGGAAGAATCGACTGAGTTTTCAAAATCAACATATATCATCACCACTGGCTTGATGGTGTTTATTCAGACAACAAATTGAAAGAAAATGAAAAGCACAATATTAAAACAAGAAAGATGACCTTAATTTTCAGAAGACACAAGAAAATGTATCTTTCTAGAGGAAGAAAATGAGCAGAACGTGGGAGAAAGGAAAATTTAATTAGAGTTCGAAAGGGGCACGGGGAAAGAAAATTTTGATTTTATTCACAGTCATTGAATCTGAAAAGACTAATGTTAAATTTACTTTATCTAAAGTATGGAAATAAATGCCATGCTAGAAAACTTCAGTCGAGTTATTCATAATGTAGCTGTTGGAAGTGAACCACTGGAAGCACAGAACTGTGCAACTGAGGCTAAAACTATACATGACATTCAATCACAAATAGGCACAGCTCAGGCGTAATGGGAAACCCTATTTTCCTATTATGAAAATGTAATGGTTCTAGGGGTTGCTCGTGCGTAAGCCTGTGCTTATCTCCCCGGCTGGGTGCAAACACCTGGCTGGGTTGCCTAAGTGAACCTTTTCTGTCCGGACAGCCACTCACCCGTGGCTGACTCAATCGCTGGCAGAATCCGTCAGTGGGCGTTTCTTAAACTTCTTCCAGCAAAGAAGCTCTTTGATGCCTAGTCTCCTCCTACTCTCTCTGCACGAAAGCCTTCTGCGCAAGGAGGGCGTGGGCAACAGAGGACCCCTACTCTCCCCGCTGGTCCCAGGCAAGGAGTCATGGGTCCACTGCGCCGCTTCCCCCATCTGCCCCCCTTCTCCAGTGGTGCTACGCTGATTCTCTTCCCCAGAAGATGGGCTGCTTCTTCCAATCCCTGGACGCTCTCTGGAATCCCTCTGGCTTTTGCTCTCTCCCTCCGGGACTGATGGCAGTTCCCTGACAGAAAAAGTCCTGCAATGAGCCTTGGATTTCTGTACTTTTTTGTTCCCTTTTTTCCACCTTCACATTCACAGGGAGGAAGTTAAATTTGTGGTTTGGAACAAACCACAGCTTCCTATTACACCCAAAGTGGTGGGTAATCCAGGAAACAGTAGTTTGTTAAAACCACAGGTGCTAACAAAGTGGGTTTGTTATTAATCATTGTGGCCTGAAAATAAGTTTTTCATATGTCAACAAGATGAGAAATTGGTTTGTTGCAAACTGAAAATGGAATACAGTGGTACCTAGGGTTACAGATGCTTCAGGTTACAGACGCTTCAGGTTACAGACTCCGCTAACCCAGAAATAGTACCTTGGGTTAAGAATTTTGCTTCAGGATGAGAACAGAAATTGTGTGGTGGTGGTGCGGTGGCAGTGAGAGGCCCCATTAGCTAAAGTGGTACCTCAGGTTAAGAACAATTTCAGGTTAAGAAGGGACCTCCAGAATGAATTAAGTTCTTAACCCGAGGAACCACTTATTTTTTATATATATAATAAATTTTATTAGTATTTTCCACACAACAACAACATGAAAAATATCAAAAAATAACAATACACAAATCACAAAAACCAGCATACAAAAAAAAGTAGAACCTGCAAACAAGCTCAAGGAGGTACCACTGTACTTATTCCCCTCATGCGTAAAAGGGGATGAAGAGAGGTGAGAAAGGAAGTGCATTTGAGCTCAAGTTGCATTTTCTTAGCAAGAAACTATGGTTTCCTGTTACATCTGAACCAGACTGCAGTTTCTAATAATAATAATAATAATAATAATAATAATAATAATAATATTTACCCAGGCTGCAGCTTCCAGTGGGAAATCAACAGGGGAGAGCGTGTGTGAAATGCTGGCTTAGAACTGAGACTTCCTAAACTATGGGATTTCCAGCTCATCAAGAATTGCTGAAGGGCATAGCGACTGCACAAAATAACATCATTCAGAAGGTAATGAGGCAGATAAAACAGTGGAAGAAAGCTAAAATTCCTAGAGTCATTATTGACAGAGAAATTGCCCTAGACTCTCCTGAGCTGTCAGGAAGCGTCAGGGAGATTGACATGGCATGGGGCAGTCCTAAAGTACACAGGGGCAGGAAACTTACATGTTCTATGGCAGGCACCAGGGACAAGGATGGATATGTGTCTAAACTAAGAAAGCACTTGGATTAGACTGGTCTGCTGCATTGCAACCCTGGAGAATAAGAAGGAGAGAGTTTCCTTGCAATTAACTGACATTGCCCAGAAAGCTAACACTGCACTGAGTATGAGCAGAGCGAATCAAAAGAAACTTAAGAGGTTAAAGATGGTGACCTGTAATAACAAGCTGTGGCTGGAGGAGCAGGAAAATCGTGATAACCAGAGGAATATTCACTAGAGAAATTTTAGCGAGGAAGAGAAGGGAGGGATGTCCCTTCCTTTATCATAGGTTGGATAAAGGTCTCAAACATCAGGATTATTCTGGTTTCAGAAGCTGCAGAGAGAGCCCAACACATTTTGGGGCAAAGGCACTGTTTTGAAGGCATCTCCCAGGACTTAGTTGTCAGTTTTGAACATGTTCATGTCACAACAAAGTGAACAAACCAGTACACAATTTATTTGAAATCAAATATGGCCATGCAAAGCTTGAAATATATCAGGATATCTGTTCAGAACCATTTAAAACGTGCTAGTCTTTCAGGCCATTTACATCATTCACATCGCGGGTGGCGCTGTGGTCTAAACCACTGAGCCTCTTGGGCTTGCTGATCAAAAGGTCAGAGGTTTGAATCCACGTGATGGAGTGAACTCCCGTTGCTCTGTCCCAGCTCCTGTCAACCTAGCAGTTCGAAAGCACGCCATTGAAAGTTGATAAATAGGTGGCGGGAAGGTAAATGGCGTTTCCGTGTGCTCTGGTTTCCATCACGGTGTCCCATTGCCCCAGAAGCGGCTTAGTCATGCTGGCCACATGACCTGGAAAGCTGTCTGTGGACAAACGCCGGCTCCCTTGGCCTGAAAGCGAGATGAGCGCCACACACCATAGTCACCTTTGATTGGACATAACCATCCAGGAGTCCTTTACCTTTTACCTTTTTACATCACTTGTACAGGAGGTAGGGACTCCCAGTTGCTGGAAGTTTCCCTTTAAACCGATTGTGCAGCACAAATGGAAATTGCTGGTAGCCACTGATGAAAAACAAGCGGAAAAGTTGCTGTGAGAGCTGGGCCTCCCTATTATTAACCCTACTGTTGATAATAGTGAGTGAGGACAGGAGACAGCATGAGATGTGAGGACTGGAGAAAGAAATACCCTTTTCACAGTGCAGGATGAGCATTGCCACCTGGAAGGACACCCCTCAGAGGGCTCTGATACCCAAAGCTGCCCCTCATAAATAGTTGCAGTCTAAGCTAGCACCTTAAGTACAGCATTTCCATATAAGCTAGAAGGTTTCAAGCAAATGTCCCATGGCAGTAGAGATCCCTGGAACTCCCAGATGTCCTCCACTGATCCCCATATTTCCTCATGGATAGAGGCAGTTATCCATGCTGCTTCATCATGGAGAGCTAGCCTACTAGTCCTGATATTCTACCTCCACAGATGGAGGCAGCTCCTGAATACAATTTTCTGGGAACCACAATTGGGCAGAACACAGTTCCACACAGGTTTTGCTGTCAGGCTTTCCATAAACATCTGGTTGGCCACCATGGGAGCAGAATTAGATGGGTCTTTGACCTGATCAAGCAGCCAGGCTCCTCTTATGCTCGCATGTTCTGAGAAGCGTTGTTGTCAATGGAGAAAAATATGATTTTAACAGCAGCTTTGGCACTTGAGTGGCGAGAGTCAATCTAATGTGAGGTCATCAAAGAGGAAGTTATAATAGCAGCCTAGGGGAAATTGGGACCATGGCTTGGTCAAGAGTTTGAAGAGCAGATGACACACAGAGAGGAACTAAGTGTGGTGTTTAGAATTGCTGAGGAGAGGGAAGGAGAGGTTGCAGTTTGCAGTTATGACCCAGATGGAGTAGGACAAAGGAAGGACAGGCTCAAAGCTGACCCCAGTGCTGTATGCCTCGATAGCTGGAAAGATGACAATGCGCCCATGACAGAGGTGTGAGAGGCTATCTATTGCCTCCCTTACTTCAAACAGAAGCCACGGTTTCAAGTTGTCAGAAAAGTCAAGAGACAAAACAGAGCTGCCAGTGGAAATGGGAAATGAAACGTTCTCTGAAGAGTTGACAAATGAACAGGTACATTTTAAAGACAACCAACATGGGTTGTTATCCATCACCCCATTCCCAAAGCTAAGCACCTGCCTGGGGAGAAGCAAGCTTGCTGGATCAATCCATGGAAGGTCATAGCAGAAAATAGCTAGAATACCTCAGGAAAGAGTTCAAGTGAGTCCTCTGAAAATGGTCCTCTGTAGTATTTAAACCAGGCTTTTCCAACATGGCACACTCTATGTGTTTTCAACTAGAAGGCTCATCAGTCCAAGCCAGCATGACCAACGTTCAGGAACCATGGAAGCTGTAGCAGAGCAACATCCAAAGGGCACTGAGTTCAGGAAGCCTGATTTAAGGACTGAATTTCTAGAGAGCAACATATATATGAACTGTAAGGTTTAAACAGAGACAAGAGGCAGGAGGCAGACAGAGAGTGTTATGGAAGGGTGAAGAATTGAACAAAAGACCTAACTGCTGGCAAGTGGGATTCATAGAACCATAGAAAAGAACCTGAGGCTCATCTAGGTCAAACCCCTAGCAATGCAGGAATATGCAGCTGTCCCATACGGGGCTTGAACCTGCACCCTTGGCGTTATCAGTTTTTTGCAGATAAAATCACTCATATTCGGAAGGAGCTAGACACCACCGTGGGAGCAGGGCCAGGGCGGGAGAGTGCTAGAGCTCTGTCTGGTCAAGTTGCATGGAATCAATTTCAATCCGTTACCCCCGAGGATGTGGACAGGCTGCTTGGACGCGTGAAACCAACCACCTGTCTCCTTGATCCTTGCCCATCCTGGCTAATAAAAGCAAGCCGGGAAGGGCTGGGCGATGGGCTCTGCGGAGTGGTGAATGCTTCCCTCTGTGAGGGAACATTCCCAGATCCGCTGAAAGAGGCGGTCATTAAACCGCTTCTTAAAAAAACATCTTTAGACCCGGCCAGTATGGCCAACTATCGCCCAGTCTCAAATCTTCCATTCTTGGGCAAGGTGATTGAGCGCGTGGTTGCTGAACAACTCCAGGCACGCCTGGAGGATGCGGACCATTTGGATCCCTTCCAATCGGGATTCAGGCCTCACCATGGGACTGAAACTGCCTTGGTCGCGCTGGTTGATGATCTCTGGCGAGCTAGGGACAAAGGTGAGAGTTGTTTCCTGGTTCTGCTGGATCTCTCAGCGGCCTTTGATACAATCGACCATAACATCCTTCTGGACCGTCTAGAGGGGCTGGGAGCTGGGGGCACTGTTATACAGTGGTTTCACTCCTTCCTCCTGGGCCGTGTTCAGAAAGTGGTGGTGAGGGATGAGTGTTCAGACCCCTGGGCCCTCACTTGTGGGGTGCCTCAGGGTTCCGTCCTCTCCCCCATGCTTTTTAACATCTATATGAAGCCACTGGGAGAGATCATCAGGGGATTTGGACTGGGTGTCCATCAATATGCAGATGATACCCAGCTCTACCTCTCTTTCAAATCAGAACCAGTGAAGGCGGTGAAGGTCCTATGTGAGTGCCTGGAGGCGGTTGGAGGATGGATGGCGGCTAATGGATTGAAGTTGAATCCTGACAAGACAGAAGTACTGTTTTTGGGGGACAGGGGGCGGGCTGGTGTGGAGGACTCCCTGGTCCTGAATAGGGTAACTGTGCTCCTGAAGGACCAGGTGCGCAGCCTGGGAGTCATTTTGGACTCACAGCTGTCCATGGAGGCGCAGGTCAATTCTGTATCCAGGGCAGCTGTCTACCAACTCCACCTGGTACGCTGGCTGAGACCCTACCTGCCCGTGGACTGTCTCGCCAGAGTGGTGCATGCTCTAGTTATCTCCCGCTTGGACTACTGCAATGCGCTCTACGTGGGGCTACCTTTGAAGGTGACTCGGAAACTACAACTAATCCAGAATGCGGCAGCTAGACTGGTGACTGGGGGCGGCCGCCGAGACCACATAACACCGGTCTTGAAAGACCTACATTGGCTCCCAGTACGTTTCCGAGCACAATTCAAAGTGCTGGTGTTGACCTTTAAAGCCCTAAACGGCCTCGGCCCAGTATACCTCAAGGAGCGTCTCCACCCCTATCGTTCTGCCCGGACGCTGAGGTCTAGCGCCGAGGGCCTTCTGGCGGTTCCCTCATTGCGAGAAGCAAAGCTACAGGGAACCAGGCAGAGGGCCTTCTTGGTAGTGGCGTCCGCCCTGTGGAATGCCCTCCCATCAGATGTCAAAGCGATAAATAACTACCTGACATTTAAAAGACATCTTAAGGCAGCCCTGTTCAGGGAAGTTTTTAATCTGTGATATTTTACTGTTTTTTTGGTTTCTATGGAAGCCGCCCAGAGTGGCTGGGGAAACCCAGCCAGATGGGCGGGGTACAAATAATAAATTATTATTATTATTATTATTATTATTATTATTATTATTATCAGCACAACGCTCTAACTAACTTTACCATTGCTTAATCCACTCTCTTCCAGCTACTTTTTAATTAAAAAATGCCACTCATCAGCTGATTTTTACACTCTACAGGAAAAGATTGGGATACCCATGTTAACAACAGCAACCCACCTGCTTGGAACCTAACGTAGCAGCTTTGAACGATCCAATGAGCCACTCCTGTACATGCACATAACACCATGTCATGTGTAATTTCAGCCTGTGTTCAGTCTCTTATCATGAGGAATTTTAGGGGAACGCAACACTGATAAATTAGCCAAGTTAAAACCCACACAGTGTTATTTGGTGCTTCATATGTGCAGTTTTCCCCCCAGTAGTGATCTATGGAAGTGAGAGCTGGACCATAAAGAAGGCTGATCGCCGAAGAATTGATGCTTTTGAATTATGGTGCCGGAGGAGACTCTTGAGAGTCCCATGGACTGCAAGAAGATCAAACCTCTCCATTCTTAAGGAAATCAGCCCTGAGTGCTCACTGGAAGGACAGATCCTGAAGCTGAGGCTCCAATACTTTGGCCACCTCATGAGAAGAGAAGACTCCCTGGAAAAGACCCTGATGTTGGGAAAGATGGAGGGCACAAGGAGAAGGGGACGACAGAGGACGAGATGGTTGGACAGTGTTCTCAAAGCTACCAGCATGAGTTTGACTAAACTGTGGGAGGCAGTGGAAGATAGGAGTGCCTGGAGTGCTCTGGTCCATGGGGTCATGAAGAGTCGGACACAACTAAACAACTAAACAACAACAACAACAATGTGCAGTTTTAACCCATTGTTATTTGCCATAACCCAGATAAACTAAAGTAATAATCCAAACCAGGCCAGTACAATTTGTGACCCACCAGACTGAATACAGCTTTTTATTGTGGCCTTTCAGGTGCTTCGCAAACCTCCCTGTGTGCTAGAAACAAGAACAGGAAGTTCATCAATCCCACGGTAGGCTGCATTTAGCTTGGTGGGTCACCAGATGTATGCATGATCTAAACATTAATAAATTGCAAGGCATAATGATCAATGGTTTGGCAATCACCATGGCAATTTACTACACTACAGACCACCCAGTATGCTTAGCTTTTGTTTAAAATGCCATTTTTTAGCCTTCCAAGTCCATCGTGGCAAGTCAGTTGCATTAGCCGAAAAACAAAACAGTTCTCTACTAGTCATTTATGATAATGGATTCACCTTTTAGCAGAGTTTCTGATCTAATTCCATGTTCTGCTATTTTATTAATTTCAGTCATACAAAACAGCTTTCTTTTTGCCTCTCTGAGAAATAAAGCAATAAATTTGGAAGTTAAAGATGACAGAAATCAGCAGAAGAGTGTCTTGCTTTTTTCCTTCCTATTCTTCTTCTTCTTTTTTTTTGTCAGCCATAAATTAGATAGCCTCGTGCAGAACAAACATCCCTGCAGGCGAAGCAATGTCAACCCATTTCCTCAGCTACACATTCCTTTCATCTCTTGCAGCATCCCAATGACGATTCCATGCTGTGCAATCAGACGACAGACTCAATGATATTCATACCTCTCAGTGAAAAACATATCATCTTCTCAGCGCAAGATAGTCTTGATAAAATGGAAGGGCAAATACCTTGAGACGGCAGACAGGCATTCCATTCCAGCTTGAGGAATCCAGGTGACTCGTTTTGCAAAGGCACCAAATTTTCCGTGGCCCTTTGGGGCAGAAGGAAGATAGTCGATACTCGGGACCACGCCCCTCAGGGCAGCTTTAAACCTGACACCAAAAAGCTGACAATAGATTCGTAAGTGAGCAACACACCCTGCATTTGAACTTCCTGTATAATGTTTGATGAAGGAATGTGTGTATCACTTCTGTGCTGTAAGGTGCTGTACGCATGAGGTGCTCACACACCCCACCATTCCAGGTCAGGGTCCAAACCTGAGATCTATGGGCAGTTTGGCCTATAGGCCCCGTTGGACCCCTGGTGATGCAGTGGAGGTGGGCAGAGGCTTCCCAAATATATTTATATACACAATTTTATTTGACAAATACCTTCTGCAATTTGCCTAGAATGGCCTTTTATAGCCTCATTACTGCACTGGCTCTGTCTGGTACAGGGCCAGGTTAAAGATTCTTGCATAAGTTTACAAAGCTGCACAATTTAGGCCCAGGAGGACACACTATCTCCACCACATCCCATATGCCCCAAGCTGATTGCTGAGATCATATTGAGGATCACTACTAGTGGCCCACCATGGACCAACCACACAACTCCTAGGGAGGAGTTGTGCCTTCAGGGTAGTAGGTGTTAGAATTCCTGCTCCATGATTGCAGTCATGGGATTTTTGTCTATCACATGACGGTATATGTTTTAACTCCACAGAGTGGGAAGTGATGGAGACAGGATGTTTGTGTTACTGTGTTCCGTGAAGTGGGACTATTGTCCTTTGTTCTTTTTCTCTTTGCTGTCTTATGCTAGAGAGAGAGGGAGCCATGTTGCAGTGTTCTGTGTGTGTTTATATGTAGAGTAGATTAGCCAAAATGCTGAGTTGCTGAGGTCTGTCATGCAACCTGCAAAGACTCTGCGGATCCCTAAGTGTGCCGATGTCTGTTGGCATCAGTCGCTGTGATGTTCGGGCAGAAGAAAGCTTATGAAGCTCCCGAACGATCAACCAGGAGGGAGGGAACATGTCAGTCGGGCATGTGTCTCTACCAGGGTCCTACTCGAGCATAGGACGAGCTCCTGACAACAGGTTCAAATTTATGGCGCTCCCTCCCATTAGAAATCAAGTAGGCACCGCCTCTGCTAAGTTTCCATTACCAGGTTAGAACAGTTTTATTTCAGGAGGCCTTTGTGCCCTGAGTGTTGCTCTGATGTCCTGCCCTATGATGCTATAATTTATGTCTGAAATTGTGTACACTGTATGTTTTTAATTTTTCATAAGCCACTGTGAGACACATGGAAGAAAAGCAGAGTGTACCGGTATATTAATAAATGCATACATTAATAAATGAAGATTCCAATGTGGGGAAGAATTCTGGATAGATTAGATTGCACATAGAAGTTTGGGTTGTGATGGTATCCTTTATGCATACATTTAACACTTTGTGAGAGGAAGCACACTATCTTGTGCCATTGAGTGTTATGCATTAATTGTGTGCCACATGAAGAAGCGCTCCTGTGTGCCCTACAGCTACTGTTTTTTCAACTTAAGGGGATGCTCTTCACTTTTTCCACATGTACAATAAGGGCCAATGCCTTGGCATGCCATCCTTTGGGCATTTCAGCTGCCATGGAGATGCATCGGCGCAAGGGCTGTGCATATAATATATTGCAAATTGGCTTTTATACTGGGGTTCTAGTAAAGGTATATATATGGTCCCAGCTGTATTGCAAAGGATTGCCGTTGTTTCTGTCCTCCTGCATGCTACTCGATGAGATGGAAAAGCCAAGGTCATATTTTCTATGAAATGTCAAGCAGTCTCAAAATGAGGGCTTAACGTCAAAGGAAATTTAAAACAACATGCTTTAGCACATTAATCCTGTGGGATTTTGTGCTCATGTCAGTTGAAATGCAAAGACCAGGAATAAAATGCATTGGAGGAGGCTGATGCCATGGGTCGCCTGCCCCACTGCTTTGCTTCGCCCCCCCCCGAAGCCTGTGAGTACAGTGCAAACATCTGCCATAGAAAGCATGTGAGCATACAGCATTTGCATCCACATTATTCAGAACACCTAACATACGGATGCTTTCTCTCTCACACCTACCTGTAAGTATGCAGTAAGCCTTCCTCCATGAAGATGTGTTTGCTGTAAGCACGGACCTCAGGGAATGGGCACACCACACTGCAAGGCATTGGAGTGGACCTACATAACACCAGAAATGGATGAATCTGTCCATTTCAGTTTCCTCAGTTTCTCCTTTGTCCATTCTTATATCCAAATGTGTCACGTTTCTGCATCAGTTTGCAAACTTTTTTTTTTAAAAAAAACAAAACCCGATATGAAATTGCATACACATTTGATTGCATTTCTCCTTACACATTTATTTCTGAAAGCTTTTTCCCCCAATGCAAAGATTTTTATTTTGTTTTCACAAATATACACATTTTTGTGTACATGTTACTCTAACCCTCTTTGTCTGTGCCATCTTTTGATAGCAAAATTCAATAAAGTGTGACTTTTGATGGATTAGCTGCGTTTTAGTTCATGGATTGGCTCGAATTAGGTAGATTTACATTAAAATGGAAACGGAATGCACTTCTTCATCTTCCGTAGTCAGCACTGCCCAACTCAGGCGTTGATCCAAAAAGTGCATGTTTACATGGCGGTAGAGACCAATATAGGACAGACATGTTTTATTGCAGCTGGGGCAGATGAAGGTGTCCTGTTTCACCGGTATAGCTGAACCAGGGTGCTTCTTCTCTCTGTGCTCCTCCCAGCAGTCATTTCTCCTCTGGTCATTGCTGTGGATACCCAACCTGACTGACTGTTTCCAAGCACAGTAGATAGGCCTGCTATAAACATATATCTTGTGCTGCTATTCTGTTTTCATTTGGATATTTTTTGAATTAAACAGTACCAAAAAGAAATATTAAATAAACTAAAGAACTAACTCAACTCTTTAGAGTGTCACTAAAGCTGCTGAGAATTCTCTCACACAAACATGCAAGTAAAGTTCATGGAAGTATTCCTGCAACATTTTGCACCTAAAGAATGTATCTGCTATGTTTTGTTTTTTAAAAGAAGAAAAAGAAAAATCATAGTTGGGTGGTTTGGAGTGGCTTTCCTCTGATTTTTCTCTCGTCTACAATTTTCATTCCACTGCATTGAACAGCATTTTGATTTAAGTCTGCTCCTAGGAAAAGCTTCTTACATAGGCACCCACTTCAAAAGTAATTTGACTTGAGAAATAAACGATCACAACCCACTCAATAGCCTAATAGAGGGAGAAAAAAAGATTATGTAAATATGTGTGACTTTCAGATAGAAGAAATGTTCAGCGAGGCTTGTTTACCACCTACTATTCCGACTCTTCCCTCTCCCCCAACACTATCACTTTGAGTTGCATTTTTGAGAAAAGGAACCATAAAGCTATGCTTTTCCAAAAGCACACCCGAAACATTTTGTCATATATCTGCTTGAGCTTTCTAGTCTCTAGCTTCTAGTGAGTGTGCTGTGCTCTCTTTATGGGGTACATCGCCATTCCTTTTGAGTAGTTTGGTTTGACTGGCCTTTCCTTCAGTATCTATCCCTGAGTTTTATGAGTTTTGCATTGAGTTCTGCTTACTTCCAAAGTCTTCCAAATAAGCCCTGATTTATGCCCTGCAGAGCTCATTATGCTGACTTGTTGTAAAGCGGAGATGGGAAAACTCTGGTCCAGTGCCCAATATGGCCTTCAAGTCTCCCTGAGCAACACACACAGTTACACTCATAGGCTCAGATTCTGCTGTTCTCCCTATTTGCATGTTTGAGCACTCTAGGGACAATGCCAGCATGGTCTGGCTAATGCCTTCCCACTGCTTCCTTGCCTCCTGCATGGTCTGGCTGATGTGCTGCTACTGCTTTCCTGTCACTGCCCTCTCTGGCGGGACTCCACTCCATCTTTGTGGTGGCGAAGAAGAAGAAGAGGAGGAGGAGGAGTTTGGATTTGATATCCTGCTTTATCACTACCCGAAGGAGTCTCACAGCAGCTCACATTCTCCTTTCCCTTCCTCCCCCACAACAAACACTTCTGTGAGGTGAGTGGCGCTGAGAGACTTCAAAGAAGTGTGACTGGCCCAAGGTCAGCCAGCAGCTGCATGTGGAGGAGCGGAGATGCAAACCCGGTTCACCAGATTACGAGTCTACTGCTCTTTACCACCACACCACACTGGCCCAAGACATTTTGGCACCTGAGTTTAACCACAACATGGCGTCCTCCTCCTCACCAGGGAAGAAGGGGTGAATGAAGATCTAAATCAGGAACAAGAGGGGAATAAAGATCTACAATGGGATCTGCTGCCCCTGTAGATTCTGCCGCCTGAGGCAGTCGGTCACCTCACCTTGCCTCATGAGTGGGCTGGCCCTGTGGTGGGAGCACAGTCATCCTTCTCTTACCACCTGTTGTCCCCATTGCTCCTGCTCTCCTCCCTGCTCTCTTAGTGTTTGTGGGTGGGTGGTGGAGAGAGGGGGGAGGGGGGAAAGAAAGAAAGAAAGATTGATTCACTGCTACAATAGCAGCAGCAGCAATGCTGGCAGATTCTCCACATCCCAGCACCTGGGCTTTGAGAAAGGTCCAAAGGGGGCATTCTTCAGAGCCAGACATTCTGAGCAAGGTAGCCAAGAGAATGCCAGTTCTGCTCCTGAGATTTGCCACAACAGCCAGAAACACTTTTAAAACGTAGATACATATTTTAAGAAGCTGGTGTCAGGTTTGCTGGTCACGCTGCAGATTTCAGACATTTGCACCATTTGGTGGATGTCTGATATTGCCTTAGGAAAGAGAAGGCTAACAGAAATGTGGTTGATACTGGTTGGTGTTTGGGTCAGGCGTCTGCTATCTAAAACCATAGCTGATCTGTGTATGTTCTGGAGCTCTGACCGTCTACATCTTATACAGCAACCCATCTGAAAGCCTCAAATTGGATAACATCATTGCTCTGGGAACTGTTGAACATTTGGGTGCAATCTTTACATCAGTCTGTTGCTGCTAATTTCACATTTTAATTAACTGTCTCATTGACACTGATTATATTAATGAATTAATTAATCAGTAGGTACAAATGCCTAAGTCATTAGGAACGGAACTCTTGTTATGAAGTGGGGTTTACTAAATTTCAGACTTTCTCATTTAAAATCCCTCCAGATAGATAGATAGATAGATAGAGCTTTGTGTTGTAAACCACCCTGTGGTCTCTTGATGAAAGGCAGTATATAAATTTAATTTATTATTATTGTTATTTGTTTTGAATATACATTAATTTTAATGAAAAGAAACAAAGGAGTTTCTTCCTGCCCACCATATTTTTAAAATAAGTGGATTTTAAAAACTCTTCACCCTGCCCTGAATTGTTTTGGGGACGGATTCAGGATATATGGTCCCCAGGTCTGCACCGGACAAATGGGCCTGATCTGGGCACTATGGATTGGAGCCACAGATTAGAATGGAGGTCTGTGCACAGTCCTAATTTGAAGCATATTGGTTAAAGATTAAAGGGCTGCTTAGCTGTGGCAGCCAGAGAAAAATAGAGCTAGTCACTTGGTAGCAGAAGTGAATGTAAGAATGAGGAGGGGGCTGGTCAGCTTGTTTATATGACTTCTTCCCCAGTGCAGTGCAGACTACAGCCTGTGCTGTCACAGTTACTACAGTGGTACCTCAGGTTAAGTACTTAATTCGTTCCACAGGTCCGTTCTTAACCTGAAACTGTTCTTAGCCTGAAGCACCACTTTAGCTAATGGGGCCTCACGCTGCTGCTGTGCCGCCGCCGCGTGATTTCTGAAGCAAAGTTCTTAACCCGAGGTACTATTTCTGGGTTAGCAGACTCTGTAACCTGAAGCATATGTAACCCGAGGTACCACTGTATATGGTTCAGAGAGGGAGAACTTGATTTTGGGTTGCCAATTTCAGTGGTAGCCCTGTGAAATTTGTATATGGATTGGGGGCGGGGGTGTTCTCTCTCTTTCTTTCTTTCTTTCTTTCTTTCTTTCTTTCTTTCTTTCTTTCTTTCTTTCCATCATTTTTTTGTCCTGCCATTCCTGTCCAAAGAGCTATGAAGAATCAATGCATACTATTAAAGTTATCTCACATCATTGTGAGCAACGTACTGTAGCAAAATGACCAACAAAAAGCTCAACAACTTTGGCGGGGTAGCCAAAAAGTTCTGCAGGGGCCAAACGTTGACAAAAGTCTTGTGGCAGCCTTTAGTGGTGAAAACCTCACTTTCCTCAGCATCCCCCAATACAGAGTACATACTTGGCACCCTAATGCATGGGGTGATGGGGTCACCCAAAACCCAATGTCGTCCTATTCACTCCAAACTGGCCTTGGCCTACTGGCCTAGGCCAACTTGATTGTAGCATCTGATATTGATGAGGCATGTGACCCTCACCTCCTCCCCAAACTTGCGAGCCCCACCTAGTTTTTGGGCCCTTGCCTGCCTTAGCCTCCTAGAGTGTACCTCCCACTGCTCCCTTTGCCTCAGAACCCACCTTGTTCAGGCCTGAAACCAGAATCTACAACTGTGTCCATTTTCTAGTTGAAGGGCTTTCCAAACGAAGTCTGCTTTGCAGACAAAAAACCATAAAAAGGAAGAGCAGGGAGTTTAATTTGCTCATCAACACTTAGACAGCAGACTGAGGAAGCACATTAAGTCTCCCCTCTATATTTCACTATGTATACTATAGTGAATCATTTCATAATTTACATATATACACAAAATATGCAAATTTTATTCAGATCTCTGCCCTCTTTTGTCCTCTTTTTAAGAATTCATTTCCCCTTTTTTGGTGATGAACAAGTGGGTTATGTCTTACTTGGATTCAACTCCATATATTCCTGAATGTGGGACTCCAAAGTCCAGCCAATCAGAGAGCAAGAGATTGAGAAACAGTTTCAGGGATGTTTATAACTGAATTCAGATTGCCAGCGGGAATGTTTATGGCTAGTCTTAAGTAAATATTATCACTCTACGAAGTTTAATTAATCACTCTACCAAGTTTAATTAATACCGAAATCTGTTGGTGAGTATCCGATAAACAAGCACTCGACCAGTGTAATTTGAAATGAGTGTAATTCGCATTGATTTTTATCTAATACAATTAGATAAAACCAGCACAATGTAGCTGTAATTACTGAATGGGCCCATAGTTCTTTCCTTCCTCCCCTGCAGAACTCTCTTCCAAAACCATGGATTTGTGGTAATCTGCTATGCATTGCAGGTGTGTTGACTTAGCAAAGCTTACACATTCTTGTGATTAAATGGAAGTTAGAGGTGTGATGGGAAGTGAATTAGAAGCCTAATCCAAAAGCAAAGAAGATAATAGGAGCTTTTCACCTGACTTTCAAGGTTCATTAAAGTACAGTTTATCAATTACAATGGTTCCCCTGATCACCTTATTCTCATTCCTTCCTAAGTAGCTCATTCAGCACGGACTGTTCACAAGTCTCAGTAGGGAATTTCAGCTCTTTGATAGTTATGTTCTTCCTTAAGAAGCCAATGCTTATAAGTTCTTAGAACTTCTTAGCCTTGTTACATGGAACCCAAACTTCTTTACCCCTCTCAAGGAACTACCTCTGGTTTCAAGGATGCTTAAATTTTCCCAGTGTCTAAGCCTCATTATTTTAGAAGTCCTCTGTAGGTGGTACATTGCCATTGGAAATGCCATCTGGAATATAGAGGGTGATTCATAATGGACTTAATCCGTTTCTGAGTGCCGTTCGCACCCTGAAAAGTCCGCAACTAGAGCGCCTCTTCTGCGCATGTGCACGGCATGATTGAGTGCTTCTGTGCATGTGTGAAGCACATAGATCGCTTCTGCGCATGCGCACGCGTTTGTAAGCTGAAAGTCCATAACAAGAGTGGAACACAACTAGAGGTACCACTGTATACAGTTTCAACACACTATAAAAAAAGAAGAATGTAATATATCTAATGTTACCTCTAACAGAATTGTAAGGGAATGTTTAAAGTTTTTTTTAAAAAAAACAAAAACAAAACAGCCAAGGATATTCTATGTAGACACCCTTTGTCACACGACACACAAAGAACTGGTAATCCATTTCTGCCCAAATGCGACTCACCCCACGCATTGATTTTCCTAGTCTTCGTTGAATGGCGGTGCAAACACTATTGACGATACACATGGTTGTCCAGGACATCTAAGTTTGCACAAACAGTCTGTAGTTTCAATTTTTTATGCCAATTGTAGATACATTTTCTGCTTGGAGGTTTTTTCCCGAATAGCGATCAAAAATGCCATCGCACAACAGTTACAGATTCAATTTTGCTCAATTCAAGAACACAAAATGCCTTCTCCACTGCAGACCTAGCCATTTTGCCTGACTAATCATGTGACTTCTCTCAGTAGCGGAACACAAACTTTATGAGTACATCTACCTCATGGTTTGCAGTTGTGGTCCGTGTTGTCGACTGTTACTGTCTTACAGCATCTGGAAACTGTATACTTCATTATGAATCATTTTCTAAATGCCATTGACACTAGTGCACCTGACATCACTTGGTGCTGATCAGAACTGTTCCGTGCCTACTTGATATTGTGACCTTAACACTAGTGCACAGCTCACAAACAGGAGGCAATCGTAACTAATCTTAAAGTAAATGGAAAAAGGAGCCTTTTCAGTTGCACACACATGGTTCCTTCCTGAGATGACAGACAGGCACTACCAGTCAGTGTAGACTGGGAATAGGGAGTTTGTGGCTCTCCGGATGTTTAGCCCCAGTCAGTATAGTCAATGGGTCAGGGATGAGTGGACTTGTAGTCATAGGAGCCAACTCCTAGCGGCCGTTGGGGCTTCAGCCCCCACAATAAAATATTTAAGGGTGCCATCAGTCCCCCCAAATTAATGGGCATTGAACATTTGATTGGGGATATTGGCTATGATATGGATGGATCCATGCAAAAATATCACAGCAGCCCCATGGCTTGTGAATGTTCAGTTTCATCCGAGCCATTGTCCCTTGCGCCTACATCACATAGGGCCTGGAGTAGACCTGTTTCTTTTACTTGCCTCTGCCTCAAGAGTAAGAAGCAGATTCCAAAAATGACTGATAAGTCGAAAAGGGAAGAAATAGTAAATGCATTAGAGGGGGTAATAAGCAGAGAAAGAATGGCGTAAAGTGAGGGTGATAAAAAGATAAAACTGAAGTGTGCACTCAAGGTGGAAATGAGCTTAATAAGAAATTAACTTTGGATTTATAGATGCTAATAAAGGAGGAAGTAAGATCGTTAATACAGGGTTATTAAAGTGCCTACATCCAACGGCAAGATCCTTAGCAAAGAAATGAGAAGTCTCAGACCGTATGCGTATAGATAAATGTGTGATATTATGAGCCTAACTGGAAGTTTGCTGGAAGATAACAATAAAAAAAATGTATTCATACCAAGAGGTTATAAATTGTTTTAGAAGAGGCAAGAAGCCTAAAGATCCCTTGACAATTGAGACACAGAGAGAGGGCACTTTAAGAATGAACTAAGTGGAGTGGACCTGCTTGATCATCCTCACTAAGTATCCTCACTGGATGAAATATACTCGAAGTCGAGAGTGGGTTTCATGCTCTTTATTCAGCTCATAGTGGTGAGGAGGAATGGAAATTCCCCCAGAATGTCTGCTTTATATACTTTATTTACACAATGGGCCCCATGTGATTGGCTAATTCCGGGATTCACCTGTAGGCCAATCAGGTTGCAGATTCACTTCCACCTGGAGCTGAATTGGGTGGCTCCTGTGGACCAATCTGACTGCTGCATTCTGGACCCTATTGTTCTAGGACCAATCTGACTGCTGCATTCTGAATCCTATTGCTCTAGGACCAATCAGACTGCTGCCTTTTGGGTCCTATTCAACTCAGTACATAACACTGGAGATTCAAGAAGAGCATTGGCAGGCCAGCTTTGTGAAAGACAGGCGAGGGCCCAGGACTCTCTGGCTAGTGTTTTCTGCAGCTCTGCAGAAGTAGCTGCAGGCCAGTGGGCCAGGTTTTCCCAGCCAAGAGAGCATATATAGTCTTCCTCTTCCTTTTATCCCTATAGCAACCCTGTGTGGTAGGCCAGGCTGAGAGGCAACAACTGACCCAAGATCATCCAGTGAGTTTCATGGCCAAGTCCCAATCCGATGCTCTAACTTTTACACCACACTGCCATATCCATCTCCTAGCA
Organism: Podarcis pityusensis; assembly: GCF_964106645.2. Classification (NCBI taxonomy): domain Eukaryota; kingdom Metazoa; phylum Chordata; class Lepidosauria; order Squamata; family Lacertidae; genus Podarcis; species Podarcis pityusensis. The sequence goes on from NC_138026.1 coordinate 23,394,588, forward strand.
TTGTGGAAATTCACTTGAGACGCAACCACACGTTAGCTGGATACATGGAGGGAGAGCAAGCTTATATACCCACTCACAAAATTGCAGTCCCTGCTAGCCTCAACACTTTCTTTTCCTTTTCTTTTTTGCTAATCCATGGATTTACAACAGTTGTGATTCTCACTGATGGCTCCTATGCATGAGTAAATAAATTGAAGATTATGAATCTCCCTGAGATCTGCAGATGAATGGTGATATACAAATTTTAACAACAACAGCAACAACAATAATAATAATGCCCCTTAGTAGAAAAGGAAGCATGCCTTGATATCTTATCTTTAAAGCCGGTGTGGGGAACCATTGAACCAATGGCCAGGAATGATGGGAGTTTTATTTTTATCAATATCAGGAGGGCTACAGGTCCAACAATGTGAAATCATTGCAAAACTACAGTCAGATCTATTATTAATCGAGCCAAGGACATAGCATTCAGAGTATATAACAACAAAAATCCTGCCTGACTAACAAATATATGTGTGTGCTTTTTTATATGGAACAGAAAGAATCATTTCCAGGTCAAAAAAAAGAAGTCAGAAGACCTATGATGGTTTTCCTGAAAGTGCAAAATTAATGGAACCTCCAAGTTCCCCATGTGAATCCTGGCTTTATGCCCAGTGGTCCTCAGTTTAAGTCTGCTGCTGTTATATGTGGGGTGGGTCCATTCATCTGAATGGAGAGAAATGAGTCGGATATGCATTTATCCGCTTGCACAGATTAGATACCTCCGCTGAAGTGAATTCTTATTGGTGCAAAGAGTCCTGCGCATTCCACACCTGTAAGCGAGGCCTGACTCAAGAACTGTGCCTGTAGCTGCCAATCAAGTCAATGTTCCGCACATAAACAAACACAAGAGGCATTAAAAATATGTCCAGGTGTTCCCTAATGGTGCATCAGTTAAGCAACTGCTTTTGAACTTCAGTTTTTGATGAAAGGGGAATAAATACAAAAATAGAAACACATTGCCAGACTCAATAAAATCAAACTGGATCAAGCACTTAAAAGGACAGACAAATTAGAATCATTAAAGAAGAGCTGCTTATGAACGGAAACAGCCAATTTGCCACCTGCAAGAGCAACTACAAAGAATCTGGAAGATTGCAAAAGACTGTATCTGCTTACAGAGATGTTAACGCATGTACACGTCCTCAATTTTTTAACGACGTGTAAACAGTACCCACATGCAGGAAATATTTGGCCTAACAGTGGGAAAGCTTTTGTGAATATTAGTTAGGGACGGGATAAAATCTGAAACATGTGGTCCCCACATAAATTTAATAAGGAGACTTTAGATCAGCTTCAAAAAGGAAATTTCCAATGTTAAACCTGCTTTGTGTCCTTTGAGGCTCATGGTAGCAGACTTGTACATTGAGACCTGTGTCTGTCTCAGTCACATATAAAGCAGAATTGTTTTGGGACGCAGGTGGCGCTGTGGGTTAAACCACAGAGCCTAGGACTTGCCAATCAGAAGGTAAGCAGTTCGAATCCCCACAACGGGGTGAGCTCCTGTTGCTCGGTCCCTGCTCCTGCCAACCTAGCAGTTCGAAAGAACATCAAAGTGCAAGTAGATAAATAGGTACCACTCCGGCGGGAAGGTAAACGGCGTTTACGTGCGCTGCTCTGGTTCGCCAGAAGCGGCTTAGTCATGCTGGCCACATGACCCGGAAGCTGTACGCTGGCTCCCTCAGCCTGTAAAGCGAGATGAGTGCCGCAACCCCAGAGTCAGCCACGACTGGAGCTAACGGTCAGGGGTCCCTTTATCTTTACCTTACTCTGATTGTTACTGTGAAAGGAGCATGAGGGTGAAGAGGACTGAACTTTCTATCCAGCATCACTGACTTCCCCATATTTTCTCCCCAGACACTTTTTCCCCAGTTGGGTTCATTCCCCAAACTGAAGCCCCGCTGAGGGCAAAGTAAAATCAGGGGAGATGGTTTGAGAAGGTAGGTAAGCTGTTGGCAATATTGAATCTTGTGCCCTAGTTTTCTTCTGCCCTGCGCATCCCTTTTCCATTTGCGTCGTGTCTTTTTAGATTGCAGGGCTGAAAACTGGGCCTGTGTTTGTTTTTATTGGCCTTGATTTGCCAGCTGCTCTGGGAGAGCTTTTCCAGCTGAAGAGTAAGGTATAAAACGCTTTGAAATATTATTCCAATCATAATTATAGTAATAATTATTAAACAACTTAATAAATGATAATTTGAGCCCAAGGGAGAACACTTAGGTGAAGTGGAGCATGTAACTTGCATGGGAAATGAGAAATCCTGAGCTACTACTCTGACAGATGCTGGCAGCATAGACAAACATGTGTTTGTAACATGATATTCCTCAAAACCAGATAATTGTTGGTCATGTGATGCATCGCCCTCTCTTTTTTAATTGAGTACCTGATCATTTAACTGGTCATTGAGAAAGAGCAGGAATATGCCCACTGTCCTCACCAGGGTCAGCTTTCACATATGGGAGATGCTGACACCTCACTCTGTATGTGTGATCCATTAGTTAGGAAAATCAAGGGCATAGCTCCTATGTCCAGAGTCTACAAGCTCTGACCTATTTGCTCAGCTCTCTATGGTGATACCAGAATGTTGGTTGTGGCTGCAAATATAACGTTTTAAGTGTGTTTTAAGTGCATTCTCAGATAGGCTCCGCCCCTTTAACTATGCAAAGAGCGGGCCAGAGTGAAGATTGCTCACTCACGGTCCTCTCTGCTGGCTCCGCCTCCCCCCATCACGGATAGGTTCATTTGAACTTAGCTTTGGTGGGAACCACAAAGGGCTGTGACGTGGGGAGGCGGACCAGAAACTTCTGCCGGTGTCTCAGGGATCGGGGTGCTGTGCGCGGCCAAGCAAAAGTGCACTGTCTGGTTGGTGGGAGAGCGGTCATTATACAAATGTGACACTAGATAGTGATGGTGAGCTTATGGCAAATTCAATATATATTTTCAAAATATTTTTTTAAGCATTCTCATAGTGTTTTTAATGTGTCTAGATTCTACCTGCACAGCTTTGTGTAAAAGTCTTAGTAGAGACATCAAGATATTTGCAATGCAGTGTTCTGTTATATATACAGTTGTACCTTGGAAGTCAAACGGAATCCGTTCTGGAAGTCCGTTCGACTTCCAATATGTTCGGAAACCAAGGTGTGGCTTCCAATTGGCTGCAGGAAACTCCTGCAGCCAATCGGAAGCCACAGAATCTGCGTCGGACGTTCGGGTTCCAAAGAACGTTCACAAACCGAAACACTCACTTCCGAGTATGCGGCATTCGGGAGCCATAAATGTTGACTCGCAAGGTGTTCAACTTCCAAGGTACGACTGTATATCTTTCACCAGCTCAATTAGGACTGACACCCCCACCCAAAAAACAAAAAAGCAAAACCCATCGTTCTCTGCTGCTCCATTTGCAGGCAGTGAATTTGGGTGGGCATTTCAGAGAGTTGGAGGGGAAACAAAATTATTAGAAAATTTAGAGATAGGTTTGCCATCTGTTTCAGACATGCTGTCAAAAGCACCAGCAACAATGCAATCTGGCAACCTGGAACCTTAACTGACAAAATGCAAAATTCAGTACTATATGAATCAAGATATGTGGACGTTCAGAAAAACTACTGCTTGCATTACTAAAGGGAAGATTGAGTCTGAGATGGGCAAATCATGTTTACTGCGGAATGGTCCTGGCCCAATAATGTAAAAAATGCCTACGACCCTGGCAGTTGACATAGACTTGATCATAACAATGTTCTGTAAAAGTGACACTGCAGATCTTTTTTTCCTTCAGTGGGATTATATTGTCACTTTCTACACTCCACTGGAAGCTCAACTCTCAGACTGCTTATTTTAATACAGATCTCATAAATCAAAGGCTCAAATTCAATGAAAGCAACAGAACACAAAAGGGGGAGAAAGCTTTATAGGTATCACAGATATAAATTTTGAATGATAAAAGTGATTTGCCAGCAAGCCTTTAATCAAAGGTGTCCTCATACAAGCAAAGGCGTAATTTGATTTTGATTTCAATACATGGAGCTCCAATGGCAGGTATCTGACACATTACAATCCAGATTTGATCTCTGAGGCAATTAAGAGGATATTGTTTTATGAGAGAAATGGGAATTGTTCTCTGCTGCACAAGAAATGCAACAAACAAAACAACAACAGGTTCTTTAATGGGGAAGCAACTTTTATTAAAACTCACACTTGAGAATAAATAAATAATTTTTCTGCTGCAAATTCAGTTTCACCAATGAACATATTACTTTTCTTCTGCCACATAGGGAGGTTTTCAGCAGCAGCAGATCACACATATTTCTCTGCTATTCATTTGGATCCAGCAAAAAAAAGGAATACAATGCCTCTGATGTACTTATCATATGTGAGATAGGAGTGTGTGTGTGTGCTTGTGTGCACATGTGCCCTTGAATGCAAAAGTATATTTGGGACCAAACTATTCCTTAAGCCAGGGAAAGGGGACACTGTGCCCTTGCAGATGTTGCTGGACCCCAACTCCCATAATCTCCAATTATTGCTCAATAGGCTAGGGCTGATAGGAGATGGAGTCTAACAACAACTTCGGGGCCACAGCTTCCCTGCTGCTTCCTTAAGCAAAATGTCTAGGTGAATGTCAAGGTTCCCGATTTTGAAAGAAGCAGAAAGAGTTGCCACAATGCAAGCTAAATACTGGAGAGAGGGAGGGTTGGCTTCCACTGTTCCCTATCGTCATACTGAGGACTCAGAAAACGCCAAGTCAAAATCATGACACCTGATATCATTGCGATATCCAGTGATTGGCAAGTTGACAGCCCACTCCGCCTGTCAAACTTGGCCCATGGGAGGCGAATGGGGGAGGTGAGAATCTGGCCTACCCCTGCCATGTAACTAAAACTGCTTTATATTGACAACTAGCAGGGAAAGCTAATTTGCTGCCTGTCTGTTCACGTTCACAAATATAAGGCATAGTAAGTTGAACTGAAAGGGATGCGGGTGGCGCTGTGGGTTAAACCACAGAGCCTAGGGCTTGCTGATCAGAAGGTTGGCAGTTCGAATCCCTGCGATGGGGTGAGCTCCCGTTGCTCGGTCCCTGCTCCTGCCAACCTAGCAGTTCGAAAGCACGTCAAAATGCAAGTAGATAAATAGGTACCGCTCCGGCGGGAAGGTAAACGGCGTTTCCGTGTGCTGCTCTGGTTCGCCAGAAACAGCTTAGTCATGCTGGCCACATGACCCGGAAGCTGTACTCTGGCTCCCTCGGCCAATAAAGCAAGATGAGCGCCTCAACCCCAGAGTCGGTCAGGACTGGACCTAATGGTCAGGGTCCCTTTACCTTTACCTAAGTTGAACTGAAAGAACTGGTACTGCAGCAGACAAAATTGCAATATGGGGTGCCACTTAGATGTGTAAGCCCCACTCTTGCCTTTACAGGTTTAACTCCTATGTTACATCAGACTATGGCAGCTACCAGGAGTGGCCCGTCCCGTTTTGGTGCCTGAGCTGAAACAGGAAGGTGCCACTGTCCCACCACCAAAGCCTCACCAGGGTTGCGTGGTGGCAGCTTCCTGCCATGGCAGCTATTGCCACTGCAACAAGGTCAGTCCTCATAGCTGCAGCATGGGCAAGAGTGAATGTAATATGCTGTTCCATTGCCATCAGTTGTGACTGTGTCCCGGTAGAAGTTGTGTTTCACCCACATTCTTTAACAATGAATGACAAGCACAGCAGTCTACAGAATTGTGGAAATAAACCTTCCAGAATACCAGCTTTTGTATTCCCATCAGAAAGATTCTGTGTTGACACACTGGGGGATGTAATGGTTTATCAGTAATTCTCATCAATATATCTTTCCATCTATTCTAGGCATAGTAGGCAGAATTTTTTTTTCCCAAACCTAGTACATTTGAAAGGGGTATGTGATTATATAAAGTTAGGCAGCCTTTCAGTATCAGAGTTCCCTGATGTGCCTGCAATTGCACTTCTGCATAGTTTTTGCTTATTCGGCTTAACATCAGCTGTGTTCTGATATCAGCTCCTCCAGGACACAACATGCTTTCATAACTTTTTTGTACATCATGTGGATGCACATCCAAACCCGGTACAGTCAGTGCTACAGTCTTTCGCGGTCTCTGCTGAACTCTCCTGTGCCACAACATTATTAGTTTTTGAGACACCAAAGTTTGTACAGGAAGCAGTGAGATGTGCCGAGACCTCTAGAGGAGGATTAATATTGTAAACAGGTCATTGAAATATTGCAAATGGGATGCTGGCAACAGGATTGTGTTTTTTTTTAACTTATTAGATTCCCCCCAGTAGGGGTAAATGTGCGTTACATTGCAAGGGGTGGGATATGGGCTGCCATTTTGATGATGATGACACCATGCTGGTGACACTGAGACATGGCTTAATATACGCCTGAGGATAGGCCTCTGCTTGACATAAGCCAACCAGACACATTTCATTTTTGTCTGAAAAGCAAGTGGTGTGTGTGTGTGTGTGTGTGTGTGTGTGTGTGTGTAAAACATCAAGTTGTTTTTGTTTAGTCATGACCGACTCTTCATGACCCCATGGACCAGAGCACGCCAGGCACTCCCATCTTCTGCTGCCTCCCGCAGTTTGGTCAAACTCATGCTGGTAGCTTCGAGAACACTGTCCAACCATCTTGTCCTCTGTCGTCCCCTTCTCCTTGTGCCCTCCATCTTTCCCAACATCAGGGTCTTTTCCAGGGAGTCTTCTCTTCTCATGAGGTGGCCAAAGTATTGGAGCCCCAGCTTCAGGATCTGTCCCTGGCATCTCCAAGCTAGGCTTAGAGAGCCTTGTCTGAAACCCTGGAGAGCTATTGTCAGTGTACTCCAAGAGTGGGACCCTGTGGTCCTGCAAATGTTGAGCTACAACCCCCATACTCCCTGGCCTTTGATGATACTGGCTGGGGCTGATGGGATCTGGAGGGGGTTTTTACATCTGGAGAGCCATAAGTCGCTTATCCCTTGTGTGGACAATAGTTGAATGGACCAGTGGTCTGACTGGGCATAAGACAGCTTCCTACATTCGTATTAAAATGTTCGAGGAGGTGGGAAAGCCAGAGAACCTTCCATTAGCCCCTGGTGTTTAGTATCATCAAAGACCCTTCTGCTACAGTTCTGTCAATTAATTTATGTTCTCTGCATTTTCCCCCCCTTAATGATTCTGCTTTCATTCTCGGGACTTCACACTTGGCATCAGCTTTCTTTCTGAGACTTTCCCATTCGGATCACAAAGCAGCGGTGTGATTTCTTGTGAAATCCTCAATTATTTTCTGAACCGCAGTGCTGTTGCTGTTTCTGAATATATTGGACGGTGCATGCTGTGTTCAGAAGCACAAGCTGTTTAGTCTGTTCTGCCCTCCCAAAGTTTCTGCAGTTTTTCCTTTTTTCAAAAAAGAATGTTAGTAGAGTTCTGCTGTATTCAATTATGTTAAGTATTTCCTCAGAAATGACATGCTTTATCATCAAAATCTTGCTGGTTTTCTATGATTTAAGAGGTTTATTTTCAATCTTGTTTAAACTTCGAAAGGAATTCTTTCCAGATAGTTTGATTCTCCCTGTACCAGTAGTCCCCTTTCTTCCTGCTTTCATGAATCCTCAAGACATATTATTTAGGCCCTTCAACAAAATGTCCTCCATGTATTTGTTGTTTATTGTGTCCAACTCTTCGTGACCCCATGTATAGTGACTGAAATTCTACATTCTAAACAAACAGAATTTTGGGCTGTGTTGGTAGGGGCAGGGGAGCCAAAAGCAAAGTGTGTTTCATCTTGGTTCAGAAGAATATGAGAATCTTCCAGAAAACACCTAACACAGTTTGTTAAGGGTTTTTAACAAATGGTGAGGTAGTCAACATTAAATTTCTCTCTCTTTCTGTTCAAGTGATAATGATTAATCAACATTGTCTCACAGCAGTTGAGCTGATAAAATGTGCTTTCAAGTATGAAAGAAAATGCTTCAGCATTAACCAAATTAATGCAGAGACTTCTTTTTTGAGAGAGAGACAGAGACTGAAGGAGAGGCTCAGCTTTTTACTGAGGAAAGCAGGATAATACTAGCTGATTGTTTTTCATTTTTAAAATTAAACTAGTAAATCACATGGTTCAGGAGACGTCACTTCAAAATAAGAGAGCTGAATCTTTTACAAAGGTTCACATTCACTAGACATAGCAGTTGACTCTCCCCCTAATCCATTTCCCCTGCTGTTACCCATATAAAACTGCTGCACTCAGCCTTAGACATGGGCAAGCTCTGAAATGCTTCCTTTGGATTAACTCAGAAATTATTTTCTGTTATGCAAAATACAGGAAAACTCAATAAGCCAAACCATCTGTAAATGATAAAACAACAATCAGCCAGAAAATGTTAAAATCTGATAACGCAATACAATTAAACCCCCTCAAGATGTATTTATTTGTTTCTTTGTTTAAAATATTGGAAAAATCTCAGGTCGTTTTTCCATTTCAAGGGTACCCAAAATGGTTCACATGTAACACTAAACCATGGTTTATATTAGCTATGGCTTAGTCATGGTTAAGCCACTGGGCTGAATTCAGAAAATCAAATAAACTGTGATTTAATAAACCATGGTGTAGTGTTATGTGTGAAACAGGCCAATATAACCTGCCCAACTCCAAAAGGCACTTTTAATGGCTAGCTGCTAGAAGCCATGAGGCTTTTTGCCTGGGCATGGGAATGTCTTTGAGGTTAACCTGCCTTACTTGCCCAGAGTTCTGGGGTCCTGGATGGAGATCAGGAAGTCCTCCCTATGCACCTTAGGGTTGTGCTTCAGGTAAGAAGGTAATGACCCTGTTGGTCTTCTTGCACTGGATGTATGCTAGTTGCCTGCACCTTTCACTCTCTCTGCAGATGTTTATTTATATGAATAGAATGCAGCCTGAGTTTAAGCCATGCTACACGTTTTGCCTCTTACTTCCCAGTTCTGGTCTGCTTATGTTATAGTGCAGACTTCGCCAACATGCTGTCCTCCAAATGATGTTGGCATTTTCATTTCTTTTTGGGCGTGGGGGTGGGAACAGCTTCCCAAATACGCTATAAACTGAAGCAATGAAGTAGGAGGCTCATAATCTACCAAACTTCTGAGTAGCTACTTTGCCCAAGACTTTCCCTCTATCCATCAAGCACTTGTCAACTCAGTGAAATAAGATAGTATTGACCAAAATGCTTGTATGTCATTTTAAATGCCGTAGGTCAAGGAAATAGTTCATCCAAAAGTTGGGAAAGGTCCAGACGTTGCCCAAAAGGAGAGTGAGGGAATGAAACCATCAGCATCTTCTGTGGGCCGTTTTAAAGTTTGGATAAAATATTATAATGCTACATGGCCACTTTCTACTGCTTTAGAATATTAAAATATGTATTGGGGTCTCGTGGTCCGTTACATCACTTGCATCATGTTTTATGGTATATATGCAGCGAAAAATAAAGTCTTCACCAATCTGGTGCCCTCCAGATGTTGTTGAACTACAATCCCATCATGCCTGGTTATTGGCCATGTTGGCTGGGACTGATGGGAACTGGAGTCCAGCAACTCCTAGAGCAGGGGTAGGCAAACTAAGGCCTGTGGGCCGGATGCAGCCCAATCGCCTACTCAATCTGGTCTGGGAATCAACATGTTTTTACATGAGTAGAATGTGTCCTTTTATTTAAAATGCATCTCTGGGTTATTTGTGGGGCCTGCCTGGTGTTTTTACATGAGTAGAATGTGTACTTTTATTTAAAATGCATCTCTGGGTTATTTGTGGGGCATAGGAATTCGTTCATATATTTTTTCAAAATATAGTCTGGCCCACCACATGGTCTGGGGGATGATGGACTGGCCCACGGCTGAAAAATGTTGCTGACCCCTGTCCTAGAGGGTACCAAGATGGAGAAGATTGGGGTAGAGCATAGATGGGGATCTGGGAGTCTGACTAGCTGTGGCTCAGATTTGTTCCTTCCCTCCCCAACCATCAGCAATTCAGTTGCGATAGGAAAAGACTTGCACATTCTTTAAAATGTGTAGATGCAGCTCTTCCTCTGCAAGAAGATCAGCTTCAAAAAGATCAAAGCAGTTCTGGTTTCCCCGTGTTCTTCACAAATATGCAAAAGATAACCCATGCACTTTGCAAACTACACACAGGCAATTTTTGAGATGCAATTGCATTTTGAGGTTTGGGGCTTGAAATAGCTGCAAGGCAGGGACTGCGGTTCAGTTGTGCATCCACATTATCTCCAATCTTTTGCCGGGATTACAGAGTGATTACAGAGTTCTATTTTCCTTTTTTCACAATCAAGACATGACACAGGAGAATATAGATATGGGAGAGTCCTGTGGCAGAAGGGGGTGTATCACAGCATGTGAAGTTGTCTTACGTCAGTGGCGGATCTTGGAGTCTCAAATTTCAGTGGTGTCCCAGGAGACACCAAACTTCAGCCCTTCTGTCATGCTCCATTCTAAATCATAGTTGTGGCATCCCCAGAGGCACCCCAAGGCTATGCTCCCACCACAACTGAACTAGTCTCTTTCACCTAAAGCCTCCCCTGCTTACATTATCGCACTGCTCTTCTATCTAGGCCAGTGTTCTCTGCCCTCACTAACAACAGCTGTCCAGGACTTCAGGTAGGAGTATTTTCTGGCCTATTTGAAATTTCCCACAGTGTCCTAGAGCAATCTGGGAAATTAAAGTGGTGGATCCTGAAACAAGCCATTGGATTGGAGCACTACCAATGGCAGGCAAGTCAGAGGAGGCATACCAATGTAGGAATGGACCATTTGGAAGACATTTTGACCAGGGCCCCCTCCAACATAGACTCAGCCTTGGGAGAAGGCATTGCTTCAAATATGTAAGGATGTTAAGGAATAGTCAACACACTTTTTGTGTTTTGTGAAAGGAAGCAAAAAGTAATTCAACTCATCTATTGTTACTAAAGGTGTAGAGAGAAAAAACAGAGGGAAATATCAGCCCCAAATGCTTGAAATTTCAAGAAGCTTTTAAGCCAATTGTAATGGTGTCAAAAATAGAAATAGTTATGGCATGGAAACAAATAAGCAGTTGGTTAAATGATAGGCCACTTATGCCTGCCTTCTATTTTCTAAATAGAGAAAAGTGAGTACGGAATGCCACAAGAATGTGTGTTACAACCTGTGTTTGTTTTTTGAAAAGGCACTGAACAACTGAAGTAAGAGCTGACAGGTTGTTGTTTTTTTAAAGATATCAATGCGGATGTAACATCTGACATTTAAGAAAACAAATGCTATCTTCCTTCACTTTTGGTACAGAAGCTGAGACTCATGGTAAGTTGGTAGTTCCATAACTGCATCTTCTAATTCAAGGTTGAAATTTGTTTCAGTGACTGTCCATAAGATCTTCCACAGAATAATGGGAATTTTGACTTTAAAGACCCACAGTTCTACATTAGCATCAAAGTACCTTTACCTTTTAGTGTAAAGTGAGAATAGAGATTTCTTCTGCAAAAATAAAAAATAAAAATATTAAAAATTGCAGGCTTTTTGATGGAACTTGCTGTCTCTTGATAAACATCAATACTCTCTTAAAGCAGAATGCTTTTGAACACTGTAAATCACCACCCACCAACTACCTTTCTTGTGCTCTTTAGTATTTGGTAGGTTTCACGTGGGGTTGCCACTCTGCCCATAATCAAAATTATGGGTTTCTTGGGATAAGGAAGAAAGTGACATTCAAACTCAGTGGAAAATAATGTACTAGAGTAATGGGCTAATTAAACACTTTACAAATTGCTTCTTTTATATCCTATCTTTCTAACAACGTGTGCTTTTTTCTGGCTGATTTAAACACTGAAGCATTTTACCCCTCAATATTAAAAGCTGTCAGATATAAGTCTCATTAATGGACAGTTTGAATCTAGCCCACTGATCACTCAAGTTCAGTTCTGCAAGTTACCACAAAATGAATACATTCATCATATCCAGCAGAGGAAGGGAAATGCTGCTGAATGTCAAAAAAACAGTGTTTCAAAACTATTTATCATAGAATTTGGGAGTGGAGGGCATTACTTTCACCAAGGACTACCCTACTGGCTCCACACGCCTTGCCCTATTGCTATTAGATGGCCGACTAAATCCTTATATCTCTCTCATTAGATATTAAAAGTTGTTGAAGATGGGATTCCACTGACCATCTCTGTTAAGCTGGTTGGATCAAAATCAAGAGTCTTGAGTTATCCCAAAAACTAGCACATTTAGTTTTTGTTTTCTGAGTGACATAATCCACTAAAGTTCCCACCTAAGTGGTTGTGAGCACAGTAAGAAGAGTTATCAGCAGAGTAAGAAGGGGGGGATCAGGGCCAGCCTAGGATATTTTGCTGCTACTCCACCTGCACCACCATACCCCTGCCACTTCTGCTGTTGGAAGCACACCACTGTCATGGGCACATCCCCCAATACTGCCACTGAGAAGGGTAGCTGTGCCCACAATGGGGCATGTCTATGGCAAAGGAGGCAGTGGTGATGGAGCCATGGTGTGGTGGCAGAAAGCAGTGTGGCATGCCAACATGGGAGGGTGTGGCAGTGAGCAGCGTGCTCCTTGGGCCCAGATCTGCTGTCTGAGGCAACCACTACACTTGGCTTCATGGGGCAGGCCAGTCTAAACAAGGAGTTTACTTTGTTGACGCTATACATTGAACTACAGTGGTACCTTGGTTCTCAAACTTAGTCCATTCCAAAACCAAAGCATTTGAAAACCAAGGCATGCTTTCCCAATGAAAGTAATTCAAAATGGATTAATCAGGTCCAGACTTTTCAAAACAATCCCTAAAACAGCAATTTAACATGAATTTTATTATCTAACGAGACCGTTGATCTATAAAATGAAAGCAATAAACAATGTATTGCAGTCCCACAATCAATCAGTAGCTGAACTGGGTTCCACACAGTCACAAAAACAAAAGAGCTGCAGAAAGAAAAATATGAAATAAATAGCAAAAACAGACAGACTTCAGCATAACACTCACAACAGAAGTGTGGCACTCAAAACAGAAGTGTGGCACTCAAATTGTTAGCATAACACTCAAATTGGAAGCCTAACACTCAAAACGGAGCATGTTTGGCTTCCAAAAAAAGTTTGCAAACCGGAACACTTACTTTTGGGTTTCAAGTGTTTAGGTTCCAAGTTGTTTGAGTACCAAGGTGTTTGAGAACCAAGGTACCACTGTAGTAGCATTTCAATATATACTGTAGTAGCATTTCAATATATAGCCACAGACCTCTATCTTATAATATGAATTTGGTTTCTAGGATCCTTTGATTCCATTTTCAGTGTTATTGGAATTTATAAACAACAAAACTACTGATATTTATTCACTAAAAAAAAAGACAGGTTACAATCTAGACATGTTGGGGCAACTGAAACAATTGCTCCAGGAATACAAGTCATCAAATGGCAAAGGGAATGATCCTGCTGTTCAACCAAATAAGACATATTTTCATAGGTATGCTGCACCCAAAGATGTAAAAAGTCTATAGAGATAAAAAATAACTTTTAAAACTTATTGACAGCTGTAGATGAGGAAACACTTGCAATAAAACAGCTAGACAACTCGAGAATATGGCACCAGCAAATAATGAATGTGCCATTAAAGCAAAAAAGCATCTGGTCATCTTCCGAAGGGAAGTAAAAATTGCTGTACTTAAAGCCAAGCTTGCGTTCTTAGCTGAACATTTTATCATAAGCAGAAAATGCATTTGACTCTTTCTGTAATTAATAGCAAGTATCATGTTTCGTGGGGCTATAGCACAAGGACAAACACACACGGACTGTAGAACTTGGATCAAACACTAACTTTAAAATGGAACAGTGCTGAGCACAGTTGAAATAAGTTCCCAATATAGATATTTATTCCCCGCCGCTTGTTCCTTATGTAGAACTTCACTCACCCCTTCTTCCCTGGTGGGGTAAAGGTAAAGGGACCCCTGACCGTTAGGTCTAGTCGCGGATGACTCTGGGGTTACAGCACTCATCTCGCTTTACTGGCCGAGGGAGCCAGCGTACAGCTTCTGGTCATGTGGCCAGCATGACTAAGCCACTTCTGGCGAACCAGAACAGTGCACAGAAACGCTGTTTACCTTCCCGCCGGAGGGGTGCCTATTTATCTGCTTGCACTTTGACGTGCTTTCAGACTGCTAGGTTGGCAGGAGCAGGGACCGAGCAACGGGAGCTCACCCCATCGCAGGGATTTGAACCACCGACCTTCTGATCAGCAAGCCCTAGGCTCTGTGGTTTAGACCAGAGCGCCACCTGTGTCCCTCCCTGGTGGGGAGGGAGATGCTATTTTGTGGTTCACCTCAGATGCCAAAATGTATTGGGCCCGCCCTATCTCTAACTCTAGGTTGTTTGTGAACAAGTTATAAACCACAGGCCTCACTCCTTTTGACGTCCCTCCATTCAGAGAACTGCCCATTTATTCCTACTCTTTGCTTTCTGTTACTTAATCAATTACTGATCCACAAAGGACATCTCATTTTATTCCACCACTGCAAAGCCAATTAAAGTGCATATACTTTGAAACGAGCATTAAAAAATATATCATATATTGGTGAAAATAATATTAAAAATTGCATTATATTAAGGTAAATAGCTCTACCAAAAATATGCATGTTAGGCAAAATTTCAAACAAAATGTGAATATTAGGATAAAAATGCATTGAAATGCTGGTTTCCATGATGATTTTTTAAAATTAAAAAATGCAAACTGATATGGAAATGTGGAAAACTGAAGACTGAAAATGAGAAATCTTATTGATTTTCATTGTAATCAGTAAATTGAAATCTAGCAGCAAATCATAAACAAAATAAACAATGCATACATTTAAAAAGCAGAAACTGAAATTGACATATTTGATCCTTCCTGCTAAATTTAGCTCTGAATTTTGAGTAGACGTGTTTAGGATTGTACTGTTAAGTCAGCCAATTCTGTTGTTTAATCTGAAAGGGTAAAACCATTCCATGGGCAGGGGGTAATCCGCTCCCAGAAAAAAAGAGGTTGAATTACTGAGACGCATCTGGTTTTCTAGGTGTATAAGAGGGAGGACGAAATTAACCCCTATCCTGCTGGACACCATACCAGGATGTTCTCTTCAGTGAACCTATTTGCTTAAAGGCTGGCTCACATAACCATTCCAAGCATGCCCCTTTGCGTTTGTCATAGCAGCCTTGACTGCATGCAGCAAACGGATTGTTTTTGAAAGAACGAAGGCCATAATTTTGATGCCACTGCACAATGATGTGATTTACACTGATGACTTGTGATTCTCCTGGATCATTCGCCAATGTGCACAAGGCATGCCAGGCTAAAAAGAAGTCCCCAGAAATGCATATAAGGCTGGGTTCTTTGGGGGAAAGTTTGCCCACAACAGTCCAATGCTCAAAGCATCCCAAATCATGCTCTCCCAGTGAAGCAATTCACACCCCATTCACTCTCCCTCATTGTAATTCTCTGGATTTATAAGGATATGACGAAGATCCTGCTCCACAGACTTAGTCTAAGTGCCGTCCATCACGCCAGTCTTCTTTGCCAGAGCTCTTAATATGGCTATTAACATGCCAGTTTAATCTTAAATACGCAGCGCTTGTGTCCCAGAAATAAGCATATTTCTGTGACAAATTAGATTTAACTGCTTCAGACCAGTTACCATACTTAAAAAATAAATAAAAGCGACTGCTGTGGGCTTGGCTAGAACTAAACGAATCTGCCAAGCGTTGCTGAAGTGGAATCAAATCAAAATAATTAAGGGACTGGTTTGCAGCTCCAGGTCTATTTTTAGATTGATCCGTTAGCCCAGGCAGAAGTCCACACCTGCAATTAATTTCTGTAATAGACAGTGATCTGCTGTTCTAAAGTTAATGGACACAGCTCCACCACCAGGAAGTTGGACAAGGCTCCCACATCTGCCCATACCACCATGCAGGCATCAGAATAGAGCCACTGTTCATTTCAACTCTATCAATTAGCTGCAGGGGCTAATGGATCCTTTTGTATTGCTGACAGAGATGCATAAACTCAAATTGAAAACCAGCTATGAATTCCCTTGACCACTTCAGCCTATACAAAGCCAACTCACATCTATAATCCAGCAAAAGGCAGAGGGAATAGCATTCTCTGAGAATGGCCAGGAGGTTGATGGCAGGGAACAGATGCTATTATTTTATATAATGCACTTCTCCCAAGTAAGAAGACACCGTGGCGTTCAGGATCGACACCTGCAAAGAGTTTCCCATTCTCCTTTTGTAGCTTTGGTTTGTGTGTTTTGTGCAAAGTGAAGAATTCCTTATTGTTATAGTTACCCTTTCAAAAAGAAAAGGGCGGTATGAAGTTGTAGTAAATTTCATTAAACCTTCAATACATTTTGAAAGTGTTATTAGCGTCATAATCATAACTCCACAGTTGGAGGGAGGGAGGGAATTCTTGGCTCAATTTCCCCAGTTTCATCTTGAGTCGTCAGCTGCATCGCAGGACTTTTTCCTGAAGCAGAAAATAATTTTATTTTTACTCTTTAGACATTAACGTGCTGTTAAGTGTAGGAACTTCGCTATTATCTATGGCTGTAGTAAAAATGAGACATTATTCCTATTTCCTGGGAACTGAAACACTTCTAATTTTGATCAGAGTCTAATGTTGCTTTGTTCATTCAATGAAATGTTTAGATAATCAAAGTCCCTGCTGCAAGTGAAGTATTACAGATGGCAGATTTACTTTTAACAAGATTTTTATATTGCCACTATCAAATAGGACTTCCAACTGTCCAGAAAGAATGCTTTGTGTCTATTAAATCAGGTTAATCTTTACAATGGAACCAGCAAAGTTTTTAATGGCACTGAGGTTAGGTTCATTGAATTTACGTGTCACCAACCGCAAAAATAACATCCTGAAGTAATCTGCATTAAGAATGAAATACAATTTTAAAAATACACAAACTTATTAAAAACATTATCATGGGGTGGGGAGATCCAATCATGGGCATTGACCAAATACCTGGAAAAACAAAAACTTACTTGCCTGGTGAGAAAATGATGGCAAACCAGGTGACAGATAGGCCTCGCTGAGGAGAACATCCTATCGATGGGCAGCTGCTGGACACTGAGGTCCAGCTTTGAGAGCCTGCTGATGGTTCCCTCACTGCAAGAAGTGAGGGTACAGAGAACTAGGCAAAGGGCCTCCTTGGTAGTGGCGCCCACCCTGTGGAACGCCCTCCCATCAGATGTCAAGGAAATAAACAACTACCTGACTTTTAAAAGACATCTGAAGGCAGCCCTGTTTAAGGAAGTTTTTAATGTTTGAAGTTTTATTCTGTTTTTAGTCCTCTGTTGGGAGCCACCCAGAGTGGCTGGGGAAACCCAGCCAGATGGGCGAGGTATAAATAATAAAGTTGTTGTTGTTGTTGTTGTTGTTGTTGTTGTTGTTGTTGTTGTTGTTGTTATGCCAATTTCTTCATCAGCACTATCTGCACTTCCTTTGGGCAGAAAACAGCATCAGATAACAATGACAATAGCATCTGTCTGGTGCTCTTTGGAGCACTAGAAATGGGAGGCAAGGTGGTGACGTCTGTTGTGAGCTGCCCAAAGATGCTTTTGATGCCGGGTTCACTTGAAAGAGCAAGCCTGCATTCTTATCTTGAGAAGTGTTAATAGTTTAATATAGTGACAGAGAGCAGGCTAGTTCCCATGACCATGGATTCTACATCCCTGCTGTACAAAATCTCTTTCTGAATGCCACATGTGGTGTGTATGTCTAAAGCCAAGTTCTACAGAATAAATCATCTTAAGTACAACTCCAGTTTTAATTGGACTTAGACTTAATTGGTCACTTTGCCTTTTGTAATAATAAAAAAAAAAGCTTCCCGTTTCAAAGTGGTAAAAAATGTACAGCTCAATTTTAATGGCATTTCCATTTGAGAAGATGCATTAATGTAGTGTAGCTGCTTGCACAAAGGCAAACATTCTGCAAAAGGATTGTAATTTACAAAGTTAAGCTCTTCAATTTTTCATTATCTCTATATTGCCAAATAAATAGTGCACTTCAATAAGATGTTTGGTTTGGACCATAGAAACAAATAGTGTCTCTACACCTTTCACTAATTCTTTTATAATAGTTCAAGTGAGCACAAACCATCCATTGTAATTTCTCTGCTTGATGTCTTTCCTTTGCTGAGTCAAAATATCAATAATCATGAACAGTAAAGACCAGCTTTCCTTAGGAAGCCGAGTGTTCAAACTAAGAAGGGGATTTTCTTAGCAAAAAAGAGAGCTGCTCCCAAACATTTTCTTAAAGGAACCATGGAAATGTTGGCCACATTCCAACTATGATCACAAGCAACTGGTCACCTAGAGCAGTAGGTACTTCTGGGTGGTCATGCTCATCTTTATGCGCATTAAAAATGTTCATCTCAATCAGTTCAGTGGGACCAAAATGAGCATTGTGATATAGGCAGAGATATACAGAAATGTGCATCTGAGATAATGCATGTGAAAGAAAAGCAGGACCTAAAGTAGATCACCGTTAAATCTGCATCTTTTTCCAGCTACCTTTGGAGGGGGGATACTTTTGTTTGCTGTACAGGGGGGGAAACAATCTGTTTTTAGACGTGCCTGTTTCAACCCCTGAACACATGCTGAAAACCTAGGAAACTCACTCTCAACTTTCCCATAGTCCACCCAAATCTCCCATACTTGACTTGGGTCATTGAAATAAGTGTATAGAAAATCACAGGGGAGCCTACAGAGGAACAGCTGTAGCATATTTGGTATCAGGTTGATATGGAGAGTATTTCCATGATCAGAAATAAGCAGATGGTTTCTGCTAATTAACAGCAGTCTTACATTTTTTTAAAGTGGATCAGTACATGAAGGGAGGTAACAACACTTGCAAGAACACCTCTGTGTGTTTTTATTTTGACTCAGCACCACCAAGAGATGCCAAAAGAAATAGTGTTGAAACCACAAGAAAGGGGGTGGTTTTGAGGTTCAAACGCTACAGGACAAAGATGGAAAGAGCAAGAAGCAGTGATTTGCAATTTGTTTTTCCTCCTCCAACAAAACATCCAAAGTGGATCTAAATTATGCTGTCACCAGAAGTTCCTAGTTCTCAAAGCAAGTGAGATCTGCAAGTCCTGCCTTGATCGTTACACTAAAACAGAAGAAACTAGTTACTCTCACCAATTTTTCCCCATTTCTTCATAATGACTACTTGTTATGAACTATGTAGGAACTTGGGACATAGGTGGGAAACTGTTCCGAGATCAGAATCCGAGATCAGGGAGAAGAGTTGGTGGAAGAAGATTGGAAAAAAATTTAAAGATTATTTACAGACATATTGTAAAATTAATGAATGTTAGAAAAATGTTGGAATGAAGTTACATGGCTTTAGTAGAAATGTTATAAGGAATTAAGTATAAATAGATTAATAGAGTATTAAAGGAAAAAATAAGGTTAGAATGAGTTAAGATAATTATAGGATAGAAAACAGAGGTAGATGGAAAGGAATTGCTGAAATAATTAACAGAAGTGGAATACAAAAAGGGAGGTGTGAGGAGGTCGAGGAAATAAGTGAATGAAAGATGGGATAATGAAATTTGATTTATTTTATTGTTGTTGCATTGTTTTGTTAGTTTAATGTATTGTATTGTATGTGTTTTTTCTTTTCTTTTAGTGTTTAAATTTTTTGGAAAAGTAATAAATATTATTTAAAAAAAAAAAATCTGTTCCCATGTACCTGGCTAAGCCAGTTAAGTTAGAATACAGGGTGTTGGTGAAACGCAAGCCTGGCTGTACTGCATTTTGTACCAGAAAGAAGTCACTATCAATTAGACGAGCCTCGGGGGGGGGGGGATCTGCAATATGAGTGCAAATCAAAAGGGCTCAGCCAATGCAGTCTGCCTATTTCAGAACCTGGGAAGCCTGCTATGAACATTCAGAGGTCTTTTTTGTCATATCAAGTGAAGCCAATTTAAACTGTCAGCATTACAGCAACCATACAAAATGGGTAACTTAACAGATCCGTAAGCAGGTGGGGGAAAATTGATGTCTCAATAACGTTGAGAAGGAAACTGAATATTAGCCTGCCTTGAAACAATTGCAACATGCCCAAATTGCTTTCAGTAATGCAAACTGAATGCATTGGTGGAGGAAAGATAGGGAAAGAAAAGACGTCATCAGGTACTCACTAAAAAGATGTTGTTTTGAAAAAAACAAAGTATATACTTCCACTCAAAACCTATAGAATAAATAGGCAGTGCAGTACTGATTTTTCTTCATCTCATCACATGGAGTCAGCCAAAGATGGCTGGGAAACTATTTGCAGATAACAAGGCTCCTTAGACTGTTGGAATGTAATTATATGGCTTTAGTAGAAATGCTATAAGGAAATAAGTATAAATAGATAAATAGAGTATTAAAGGAAAAATAAGGTTAGAATGTGTTAAGATAATTATAGGATAGAAAACAGAGGAAGATGGAAAGGAATTGCTGAAACAATTAACAGAAGTGGAATACAAAAAGGGAGGTGTGAGGAGGTCGTGGAAATAAGTGAATGAAAGATAAGATATTGAAATTGTTTGATTTATTTGATTTATTTTAAACTGTTTTTGTTTTGTTTTGTTAGTTTAATGTGTTTAATGTGTTAATGTTATGTAGTGTTTTTGTACTGTGTTGTATTGTATTGTTTTTGTAGTGTTTAAATCGTTGGAAAAGCAATAAATATTAATTTTAAAAAAAACAAGGCTCCTTAGACTATGCCACTGGAATAAGCGCACTCATCCTGCAGCCTTTTCTAGAACATGCCAGCTTATTTGTCTAGAGAGTACATCACTACCACCATTTTGCAACACATGCTATTTGGGTCCTTTGTCAGAATTTCTTCAGTATGATGGGTTGAGATCAAGAGGAAGACCGTAACATTCACCATGGAGATGTTCCAACCTCATCACTGCAGAAAAAATATGAGAATGAGGGATTCTGTTGGAGAACATATTAGCTTTCCTCCAGACTTCCCCAGGAGTCTTGCTTAGGGCTTTAACAGCCCCCTATCTTTTGAGATGCCCCCATGCTACTGTTTTACAAGAGGGTATTGTTTGACACACACACACCCTACTTTTATTCAAGGTCTCCCCATACGTAAAGTTTAAATGCAATTTTTTTCATGCAACTATGAAACTCATTCCCACCAAAGACAGTGGTGAACATCAACCTGGGTGGCATTAAAAGAATAACAGACAAATTCATGGAGGAGAAGGTTATCGATGGATGCTAGCCCTGGGGGCTATGCTGTGCCTCAACCCTGGAGGCAGTAATTCTACTGAATTGCAACCGCTGGAAACAACAGGAGCGGGGCGTGTTCTTCTGCGTGGATCTTTCTTGTGGATTTTCTTTGGGCAGCTGGTTGGTCATTGTGAGAACAAGATACTTGGCCTATTCCAGCAGACTCCTTTTACATTCTTATGTTTTAATGAAACTAGTTTCTCAATAAAAATGCATTCGTTTTCAGTTGTGTGGGGGCTATGTGAAAAAAGCAAACATTCAGTCTCCATTGATTCTAGGGGAAAATGTGTGCACATAACCTATGTAAAGAACGTCTGCTGTCAAATTATCAAGTTTTAAGGAGACATTGCCATAAACTTTTACGGGCTGGATATTATTCTGATGAGTTGTAGTTCTGCCAGGCCCTAAGAGGTTTACATTTATGCCTTAAACAGCACAGCTTTTATTTGCCCAGATGACAAGGAAAAGTTCCCTGCTAGGATTGCCCTATTTTCTTCCAGTTCACTGCAGATCTTCTCCACACTGGTGTCCCCGGCTGCAGATGTTGCTTACGGTTCTTTCACTAGATTAATTTCAGTAAGTTTGTTGTAGCAATTATCTTCAGACGATAAAAGGCCAAAGTTAAGATCTTGAAATATATTTGGAAAGCAGCAAAAACATACGCCACTCTGACAGAAAAAACTCTGCAATACAATAGATAATACTTATCATCAGAAAGCAGGCGCCTGAGCAGGCAGTCAGCTTCTGCATGTGATAATGTGATCACACTGAGACGACTGAAGGGAGGATGTTGTTGTGCTGAAGGATAATTTCTGTAATAACGTTGGTTTTCTGTTAAAACATTTCTCCCAGATGAATAGTCCTTTGATACTGCTAAAGGGGCTTTCTTGGATCTGGGCTTTGCAATTAAAACAAAATTAGCTCATGTGCTTAACCAGACAAAGTGGAATCTAAAACAGAAATAAAATTCAAAGAAATGGGGGGAAAGCTGCTGGCCAATATTCTTACCCTGACATGTAGATTATTTACACTGTGTTGCAAGCAAGATCTCTCAGAGGAATGGATGCAAGCAGATAACTTGCAGAGAGGGACTATGTGCCATCATTTCCACAGGCAGAAGATAGTAACAGGACTTGGCCTCTCAGTCAGACTGTCTGCCTACTAAGAGGGAAACTACACATTATGTCAGCTTTGTAGCAGCACCCTAGGGTGCTGTTCCAGATCAAGGGACCCAGGACCTCAATCTGTGTTTGTTTGTTTGTTTGTTTGTTTGTTTGTTTGTTTGTTTGTTTGTTTGTTTTCTAAGTCCCTGCACTTAATGGCATAGCTACATAGCTAACATAAGAATTTCACTCTTAGTAACATCACAGTCCACAGCAAATTCTAGAACTCCCTTTTCATCCCTCTTCAATGTTGCTAGAAAAGCTCGAGTCAGAACTTTCAGCACAGCACTAAAATTCAGCTGGCATTTCTAAGATAGTAACATTAGCAAACGGGCAGGCTGATGGCGCAATCTTGACAGACTGGGTAATGTGTTCACAATCCTGTGTACTCCCACCAACAAAACTGAAAGCGAAGCAATACAATGAGAAAAAAGAACTAATGTATCACGCGCACACACACACACACACACACAAAAACACACACAGGAGTTTCTAACAATTCCACCCACCAATCACCATGTCATTAGCCAAGCAAGGAAGGCACTAATCAATACTTGTCAACAGTGGGAATGATATGACATCATCACAAAATCTAGCCTATGCCCCATCCCACATACAATCGATCAGCTTTAGCTGGCAGGAAGAGACTTGCTTGCATTGTGATATTCCATTTGGCAGGCTCTGCTGCAAATGGCCATTTGTGTATGGGCACTCCTGCACATTGTGGGGTGTTTATGGGAGAGGCCTGGAGGGTCTTCAGCAGTCCCACTCCCTCTTACCAGAAATACACCTTCCATTGCTTACCTGTGTGGGATGCCTGGTCCTAATTCCAGTGATACTTCTTGGTCCTGAGGTAGGGTAGGTAGTTAACCCAGACAGTTAAGCCCAGTCAAAGGCGACTATGGAGTGTGGCGCTCATCTCACTTCAGGCTGAGGGAGCCGGCGTTTGTCCACAGACAGCTTTCCAGGTCATGTGGCCAGCATGACTAAACCACTTCTGGCGCAACAGAACACCATGACGGAAGCCGGAGCACATGCAAACACCATTTACCTTTCCGTCACAGCAGTACCTATTTATCCACTTGCACTGGTATGCTTTCGAACTGCTAGGCTGGCAGAAGCTGGGACAGAGCAATGGGAGTTCACCCCATCATGCAAATTCAAACCGCCAACCTTCCGGCTCAGTGGTTTAGACCACCTGTGTCCCTACTGAGGTAGAGAACCTGCAAGGGATCTGGGAAAGTAAGCACTACTCATCAAATCTCCTTCTTTTATCTGTTTGATTGATGGAGATTTTGTGATGGTCTGAAGTTCCCAATCAGGTGCCATTTGCTAACTTCTAATTTGGGGGCCACAGAGTCTTGTGACAAGAGATACACTGTGGGCTCTTCCTGGGTGCATACCTGTGCATTGGAGGGCATGTGTAATGGGTGGCACCATTGTGGAATCCCTGACATTGCTCTGTAACGGTTGTTGCCACCTTCAGGCATCATGGGTGAGCAATGTTATGATTAGTGGGCGGTAGGAGATTTGCCAGGAAGCCTATCAATACTGCTACATCATCTGTTGCTTCTATTGGTGTTACTTGCTTTCATTTTTACTGTTGGGAATGCATAGGGTCACAGTTGAACAATGTGTAGTGGCCTATCCATCCAAATACCAGGTTTAAGGCTTTAAGGCAGGGTCAGGGATTCCAGCTCTCATCTTCTCTGGCCATTGACCATGCTAGCTCAGACTGGTGCAAGTTGTAATCCAGTGGAGGACCACATCTGGAGGGCCACAGGTTCCCCTTCCCTGCTGCAATGAGCGTGCTCTGAATCAGGAATGATCAATGAGGTTCCCTCCAGATATTGTTGGCCAACAAGTCCCATTGTTCCAGACCATGTACATCTGAAGGGCACCATGTTGGCTGTCCCTGCTCTATATAATGGCTGCATGTATCTGTTGGCCAGATGGCTGCTTTGCAAAAGGATGAGCTCCTGGTTTTCCACGAGATTGAAGGATGTTCATTTCTATCAATGTGAAAAGAAGCAGCTTAAATCGGATGTTTTTGAATTCAAGATGTCTGACACAAAAAGTTGATAATTATGCTAATTAGCACCAAGTAATTTGTTTTGCAGTCACACCAACAAACGCTGGAAGAATAGGAAGGGCAGCACATTTGTCTAGATAAAGAGGGCTTATTTATGAGTTTTCGTCCTCAAGATAAAAGCATGTCATTAAAGCTGTACATCACATTATTGTATTGTCTGGTGTCTTGTAGCAAGTAAACGGTTCGGCGAATATAATCAAGAGGGTTCCTTGTGCAGATAAGATGTTTTTGTGACCAGAAAACAGATATGGGTATAAGTGAATGGTTTGTTATTAGGGTTTATTTTCTTTGATAAAATGCGTTTCTGGCATATTTGTAATTACAGGCTATTTAATAATAACTTGGAGGTGCTGTGTTATTTTCAGACCAAAAAAAAAAAAAGTATGTTCTCCTAATGAACTTCCATTTGTTAATAAACCAAGGGCCTGTGTTTTTACAACTCCAGAATACAGATGTCAGCAGAACTGAGTAACCCAGTGAGGTGGAGCTGCAGCAACAGCTTCCTGGCAGGCAAGTCACTGCCACTTAATATGAGGGACCCACACAGCCCTGACCTCACCCCTCCCAGAAGGTGACAACCAAGCTGAGAGGTGACACATACAGCTCTGCCCTACTGGGCAAGTCACCAGGCTAAAGTGTTCTGTAGATACAATTGTAGTTATGTTGAGAGTGCCATTAATTGGGATGATTCCGATACATGCCTTTTCTGCATCTCCTTTGTGGGAAAGTTGACTGATCAGACAGGGCTCTGTGTCTCTGCAGTCCGACATGCAGCAACTGGAACACAAAATGCGGCACTGGAACCATTGGCGAAAATAGTATCAGAACCACCACAGGAAATGGAATCATAAGAAGGACCACAAAGCCTTGGATCCAACAATGAAGGAGCAGAAGGCAGCACATCCTTAGCCCCGGTGCAACCTCCTGCAGAAATGCCTCTTCAGAGGCTCAGAAAGACCTACCAGACAGTGTGGATGGTGTCTTAGGCTGGAAGGTGGAAATGACCCAAAATTGGGTAGATGCAGGGGCATACAAAGTGGGGGGCGGAGGGTGCGGGCCACCCCGGGTGCCACTCTGGGGGTGGTGACAAGATGGCCCCTGCTTCCCAGCTGAAGAGCGGCCGAGGGCGCACACAGTCAGTATGGGCACTGCTTGCGCAGTGTCTGTACAGGCTGCCGCTCTCGCGCACTGTCCATAAGGTTGTCCGTATGGGCTGCTTCTCACACGGCAACTGTATGGACTGCCGCATGTGCACACTCTGTACGGGATACCATACATGTGCAGTCCATATGCACACTCCGTACGGACGTCACACGTACACCACCGGGCGGTTTGCCCCACCCCTCAGCGTCCCGCCCCGGGTGCCGGAGAGGGTTCCTCCACCACTGAGTCAATTAATCCTGAGTAGATAAATTCTTGCACCATCCCATGTGGGCATAATTTGAGCCTAACCTTAGCATCCCATGCTTGACTCTCACTTTGAAAGCAGCTGACTTCCTTTCATAATTCCACTTTGGGCATTGGTGGAGAACAATTCACCCTCCATGCTGAGTGGGCATGTGGAAAGTCAGCCACATGCTCTAGCTACTGACATGGTTAACTCATTGCACAAAATGTTCTGAAACTTGCTGGCTGCTAAGAAGGGCGACATCGTGATAGTTTCACCTCCTTATCGCGGAAAGCTTACAATGAGCTAAGCAGTTATGATTCCATTGCAAAGATACTTTAGATCTAAGATGAAATGGGAACCACATGTTGACAGCTCATCCTAGAAATACAGTAATAGCATTCGTTTTATATTGGGCGATAATTAATCCCTCAAGAAGCCTGTCTCCCAAAGCATTCAAGGGAAGTGTCATTGAGACTTAAACTCTTATATTCCATGACTTGGCAAAACCTTATGCCATTTTAATTTCTGCTACAGGCACAAAGGATTGCATAGAGGGGATACTTGGCATGTCAGAAACTGGGCCAGAATGGCCAATGGCCTGCAGTCATTCAGAATTTGGAGGAATAGTTACCACAACTTCCACCCAGGCTGAAAGCCTCTTCCTTCCAAAACTACACAAAAGAATTGTCTTCATAGCCCTGACCAATCATCATGGTTTCAATGGTTGTAAAATGTATGGATCTTGACAGCACCAGACCTTGCAACTGAATTAGTTACAGCTCAGATTCTGGGATCTGCAGTTCCTAAATGCGGAGTCCTGAAGTAAAATATTTAAAGCAGTAAGATCTGCAAGATCCATCAACAGAAATTTCCCTTTCTGCTTATAATGACCATAAGCAACAGGTATGTTGCATGCTATATATATATATATATATATATATATATAGTCTTCGATACAAATCTCAGTGACACAAGAGACCTGTAATATCTCAGAGACTGCCTTTGGATTTCACCTAACACGTACCATGAAAAGATGCACATAGGCTGGATTATTGCATTTTTTAAAAATAATAATAATCACCCGTTTCCTAGAAACTATAATTTGCTGGACCTGTCCTTGTCCCTGGCAGAAGTATAATGCCTTTAATAATCTCCTATTCCCTAAGTGATGTGTTTGCATCAAAACGACTGATATTAAAAGAGTGAGAAGATTATTTTTTAAAACCTCCTTATTTTTATTTTGTTCTTTTGGTGCCACCTAGAGGCTTCAACACCATACTCATGTGTTTTGGAAAGAATGTGCCTTATTTTCTCCACCAAAGTTTCCTTAAAGGACAATCACAGGTTACTGTTATTTAGCATACTATTCCCTCAGCAATATGTCCTCTCAGGGCAGACTCGATACATTTTTCTGCCTGAGGCAAAGGACAAGATGATGCCTCATGCTCCCGGCCCCCATTTCAGAAGCCGACCAGACTGGTAGTTGAATATTATTTTGACACTGGAGATGAGAAAATGGTCTCTCCTGAGGGCAGTGGACTCATTTACAAGATGCAAGAGCCCTGTTTTGTATACACAGCTCTGTTCTCCAATACCTCATTGCTGGTCCTCAGCATCAGCTTCCTGAGGCAATCACCTCATTATGCCTAATGATAGGCCTGGCCCTGCATTTTTCCTCTCCCCCTACATCATACATGGATAGTTTATATTATGGGCTGCCAACGCAGCACCCACAGTTGCTAGTGCCTCTTATGGCACCCATGAAAAGTCTCAATAAATATCTCTTTAAAGTTCCAAAATTTAAGAGGCTGTTCTTCCTGCTCAGTTCCTGTTTGTAGTAGCTTGGCCTCTCCTACCATGAACACATTTCCTTAAACATCCGACACATTTCACAGCATGCCAAGAACTGACACACACCTTCTCTTCTGTTCTGCAAAGAGGTGCAGAGCTTTTCTCTGTGCCTTTTCCCCATTGATAGGGGACTGATCCCCACTCCCCCACCAGGCATAACTTGACCTTTTATGGTTCTGTCTCTTTTTCTGCTCTTTTCAGTATGGTAGCTATTTTGCATTATGCCATGCTCCCATGGCAGCCATTTTGTGACTGGTGGTGTTATGTACTGAGTTGAATAGGATCCAAAAGGCATCAGTCTGATCGGTCCTAGAACAATGGGATTCAAAAGGCAGCAGTCTGATTGGTCCTAGAACAATAGAGTCCAGAATGCAGTAGTCTGATTGGTCCACAGGAGCCACCCAATCCAGCTCCAGGTGGAAGTGAATCCGCAACCTGATTGGCCTACAGGTGAATCCCGGAATTAGCCAATCACGTGAGGCCCATTGTGTAAATAATGTATATAAAGCAGACATTCTGGGGGAACTTCCATTCTTCCTCACCACTATGAGCTGAATAAAGAGCATGAAATCCACTCTTGACTCCGAGTATATTTCAGGTACCCTTGCTACTTTCTCAACATTATTTCATTTATTTATTTATCATCATCATCATCATTATTTGAATTTCTATGCCACCCTTCATCCGAACATCACAGGGCGGTTTAGAATATTAAAACACAAAAATACATAACAAACAAAAACAAGAACCCCACCCCACCCCTCTCTCTCTCTTACTTTAAAAGGCCATAGATTGCTCAGTTAGTCAAAGGCCCGGGAGAAGAGGAATGTTTTTTCCTGGTGCCTAAAGTAACAAATGTGCCAAGTGAGCCTCCCTGAGGAGAGCATTGCACAAATGTTTAGGGATGTTTTTAATGTTTTAATGTTTCTGGGAGCCACCCAGAGTGGGCGGGGTGTAAATAATAATAATAATAATAATAATAATAATAATAATAATAGGGAGCCACCACAGAAAAGGCCCATTCACATGTTGCCATCATCCAGACCTCTCATGAAGGAGCTACAAGAAGAAGGACCTCTGATGATGATTACAGGGACCCCATTGTTTCATATGGGGAGAGGCAGTCCTTCCAAATCGGCCCACTAGTCCCAAAAGATTGGTATCCCCTGGCTTATGTAAAAGGACATTTGAGTTAGAAGACATATTGTACCTTTGGTGTGTGTGTGTGTGTGTGTGTGTGTGTGTGTGTGTATCTCAGCACCTGTATATTGTCCTCAAAGGGAGAATGGCTTAGGACTTATTTTAAGCATCTCAGCAGTGTGCGAATCAGAGACGGCAGAAAAGAAGCAGGTGCTTGGGGGTAAGGAAGCTTCTCAACAGTCTGCCAACATAACAGAGCCAGAGGCTACCTCAGACTCATCAGCATAACTAGCTGACATCTTATCTGCCTCCTGTGACAAGCCAACTATGCCCCATTTCATGCTGTGACTGCCTAAAAGAGCGCAACAGGAAAGTTGCCCAACACGGAGCTCACTAGTCAGACAGAAAATCAGTCTAATAAGAAACAGCCTCCATTAGGAGCAGCTAACTCTGTGTAATAGGCTCCTGGGTGAGGAGGGGAAATGGATGAAACCTCCAGCTGCTGTAATTTACTGTCGCTTCATTGCCTTTGATAAGCAGGCACTGATCAGCACATGGGATGAAGCCCAGCCGATAACAGAATGGCGCCATCTCTTGCTCTGCTTTTGCACATGTATTATAGCTCAACGATGTATGGAAATTGTGTCAAAGATCTAGCTTGTTCAGGCACTCTTTTGACACTTCCAAACTTGACTGCAATCTGAGATTTATATCTAGAAACTAGACCCGGCTAAACACCCTCAACCTTGTTCTTGTTCCTGCAGCCGCTTGAGGCCATAGAATATCACTGCTGCAAGCTAGTCCTGCCAAGTCTCTCTTCAATGGTCCTACCATGAGAACAGATGGGGAACTGGACCTGCCCTGTGGGATGAAGTCCTACTTCTCCTAGCCTTCCATGGGCCAACATTGACAGGTGGGCATCATCCGACACCTGACAAAGTTTGAAAGAGATTGCTGTAACCAATGATCAGCAGTTATAGGGAGTCCCTTTGACAATCTGTTTGGAGGAAGCACTGGGAATTAAAACTGCTTTCTCCAGCTGTAGAGGGGGAGGAACAGCTTCTTCCAAAGAGAGAAACTGACACTCTCTCGCTCTCTAAGACACATGGACATTCTAGAGCATCTGTGTCACGAACTTTCCTCCTCGTCCTTCTTATTATTAATCTTATTATTATTTATACCCTGCTTATCTGGCTGGGTTTCCTCAGCCACTCTGGGAAGCTTACAGCACATACCTGCCCCACCTCTGATGTCAGAAGTAGGACAGGTGAGCATGGTTTGTGAGAAATGGCCTCACAGACCAAACTGGGACCCCTGTGGGCCCGAGGCATGAAGGTCCTGGGAAGGGGGAACCTGGAGCACTGAAAAGGTGTTGGACGACAGAGTTCTGGACACCACAAGGCTATCCTGCTGCCCTTGAGTGCAGTGGAAGGTAAGAAGAAGAAGAAGAATACTTCTTTTCTAATTTATACCCCGCCCATCTGGACATGTGAAGACAACTGAAGGCAGCCCTGTATAGGGAAGGTTTTTATGCTTTATGTTTTGTTATGTTTTTATATATGTTGGGAGCCACCCAGAGTGGCTGGGGCATAAATAATTATTTTATTATTATTATTATTATTATTACAGAATAGGACGTCCCTATTTTCACTGGAGAAATGTTGGCGGGCATGAGACGAATAAGGTGAAGCGAGACAAGTCAAAGGAAGCCAGTGAGCCTGTTTGATGAGATGAGTTTTTCAGACTGAGGAGCTGACCTGGTGTGAGCATTTTATAAGCCCTGTGTTAGAAGGTGCTCTTGATCAACAACCAACCTGCCTGGTTTTTCTGAAGAGTCGGAAGTGCTTGTGGTGCAAGAGTTAAGGCAAAGAAGTGTGGCTGTGTGCACATAGCCCACAGCTGATTGGAGAGGCCCTGCGCAGTTCAGTGTTTTGAAAAATCATTAAGGAATAGGTCTTATGATTAATGTCCTTGCTACTTCCACATACTTTTCTTTCAAAAAAAAACAAAACAACAACACATCCAAACAATGCGAAAACTGCTGCCCGGCATACTGGGTGGAAAACAAAGTATAAGTGCTTATTACAAATCTTCAACCTCCTGAAAACAGTGTTCCAGCAAGTACTAATTTCTCTGCTTCAGCAAAGGATTAAATGTCACCATAAATTCTTTCCCCTCTACCTGAAAGGATATGGCTGAAGCTTAGTTAGCTAAAACAGGCCAGCTAAAGGCATAACCAAGATGAGTCTAACCTTGTCTGCAGTGCCCAAGGATACGTCTGGAAAACTGCCGGAACATACAATAACCGGAGTCTCTGCTAAATACAACTTGTGCAGGATAAAAGACACCCACAAGAATGCTGAATTTTGGCTATTTTGTATTCTATGTTGATCAGTTCCTTTAGCTGGCTGACTGAATCCAGTAACATTTTAATTTGTACTGTACAGATTCCTCTGGTTCAAGCTGGAACTGGGTTTGACCAATCAAGTTTTTTAATCCACCAAAATTGAATGGTAGCTTAGAATTTTTCCCCTCATGCCCATTCCTGAATTTGGTATCCCTCTGTACTTTTTTCAGTGCTTCCATTGAGAGCATGATACTGTATCAAATTGCTTTCTTACATCACACCCAATCCACTGTCATCCCTTAAAATTTGCCCCACCAGAGTCGTACTACAGCAACTTCTGAAGGGCTAAAGGTCATCAATCAATATGCCTTAAGTGGTCATATTGATGCTAATCACTAACAAATGTAAGTGATTACTCACACAAAATATTTAATTTACATTGTGTTGTGCAGTGGTTCTCAGCTTGCATATTTATAAACTTGTTGCTCATCACTTGAGAAGAAATGTTTTTTCTTCACTCAGAGATAATCTTCTTGTTGGTGGGAGGGGAGAAAGGCATGTCTTAAGGAACTGGTGCATGTAGTTAGTTCATGTTAGGAGACTTTGCTGAGTTCTATTTTTGGCATCACTGGTATACATAAGCATCCAAAACTAAATAAGAACATATTGGTTAGATCTATAGCAGCCAATGCCTTGGGGCCTTGAGGGCTTCGGTTCCCACAATAAAACATTTGAGGGAGCCAGCCCCCCCCCCAAGTTGATGGGCATTCCAATTCAAATGGTGGGTGTGCACTGCATCACGTGATCGCTTATGTGGGGTGGAGCTTACCTGGGCCCCCACAATATTTTATTCAAGTTGGCACTCCTGGTTAGATCCAATATACGTCTAGTCTTTCTGAAACTAGACTGGAACTGAGCAGCTGCAAAGCTATTCTCTCCTGGCCACATATAAACTATTATAGTTTCAGAGTAGCACATGAAAGCGTACGATTTCAGGCCCTTATGTTACAGCCACAAAACACATGAACAATCCCACAGAAATGAACACCTGCAAGTGGTAAAACATTCCCAGTATTGTGTTCAGCACAGCTACTTTGGTAATGAATACATAAAAAAGAGTTTTTACCTCATTTTGTGGGGGGGGGGGGAGGGATCAAACCCAATTTGGAAATATAATTATCCTAGGAAGCTACCAAATGGCATAGGTGTCTCCTGATACTAGTTCCTAACTGCTTGCTGACCACACCATAAAGTGTAAAATTAAAGTGGCTATGGAGTGACTATGATTAAGCATAATTTGTTTTCTTCATTGTTAAGTCCATTGTCTGCATGCTACCAGCTGTGAAATTGTGCAATAAGCCATAATTAAACAGTGAAAGAGAGTAAACAGAACTAGTTAAGTGTAATTTGGTGCAGAGAGAAACACAAGGTGACTTTTAAAGTTTTTTTTATTAGCACAAAGCAGGGGAAGAAACAAACAAACAACAACTGTGAAACTTATGGTTTAAATGAGTCCACGGTGATTGTAAAATACCACTAAAGATCAGCTTGCACTACAAAACAGCAATACTACTAAGAATAACTCAGAAGGTCATTTTTCAGCTTGTCTGGTTTATCTGAGGCTGCAGTCCTCAATGTGTTTACATTTCTGCAGCCCATTTCAGTTCCGTTGGGGGTTTTACAAAAGCACCGAGGGTCACAGCCCAGATTGAGGAGTAAAGTTCGGTTCCCAAATTATATATAACTAATAAAAGTCTGATCTTCCCATTGCCGTAAGCAGAGTTCCATCCTACAGATATAGCACCAATTTGCATATAAAGTTAATAACAGCTGCCCCTGCAATGGCTTTTTGTTGCCAGCCACATAACAGCTTCTATTCATAATGATGTAATTGCATCTGGGGATGGTACGGGTAGAGAACCGAGACTGTGATGACCACCTCAAAAAGCTTAACTCTTCCTTGGACATTGCCAGTTATCTACTGCAGAAACACTATGGGGGGGGGGGGGGGACGACCTACAGCTTCTCTCTAGCCTTTTGCCTGTCAAACACACCCCTTACAAATCTACTTCCTACTGCCCTTATCATGCATGGAAGATTAATGAGTTCCTTCTGGCGCTATTAGCCTTGTTTTGCCACCTGTGCCAGGTTTGACGTCGGGCAGCTCTTCACCATGCTTGTACACACTGACGGTGACATCCACCATCTCGCCACCATACTTGTTCTTGACATTGATACTGTACTTTCCTGAGTCTTCTGATGCCACCCCCTTGATGACCAGACTGGCATACTTTCCTTGCTCCAGTTTGACTACATAGTGATCGTTCAGTTCAAGCTCCTTGTCGTTCTTAAACCAGACTATCTCAGGGTCGGGGTTACCAAACACAGTGCAGGTCAGATTCAGGGTCTAAAATAAACAGGGAGGGAGCAGGGAAAGAATGTGAAATCCAGACTTTGGCATTGGCTTGCTAACTTAGGTTTCTTGATCTCATAGCCTGATTGTCGCAAAACCTCACAAATCTCTGCCACTGTGACAGTTTTTCAGCATACATTGGCATTATCCCAGCTCAGCACAAGACACAATGGGTTGTAACCAGTGCTTTTTTCCTAAAAAAAAATGTTTATAGGTACTCTCATTTTCCTACTCATATTGAAGTACAGCCCCTCAATGAGGCCAAACTTAGATTCACAAAATGTTTGGGGTATGCGTACCCCCTGCGTAGCCCCAGGGGGAAAAAGCAATGGTTGTAACCAATTGTATCTTGTCTGTCCCCTGTTCCTACTTCACAGAAGATTTTGTAAGTAACAAACTGTAAACTGTGTACAGCTGCTATTTTTTAAAGACTGATATTTATTTTAAAACTGCAAAGACAGTCACCCAAAGGCTGACTACAGACCCAATGCTACCACTACAGTCTCCAGTTTATAGAGATAGCACAGGTAACCCTCTTAGACATAATTATGATGGGACTTTAAGGGACTGCCTGCTTCCCCCCCCCCCTTTTTAATGGAAAAAGGGTGAAGATGATTCTCACTGATTCCCACCCCCCTCTGTACAAAACCCCACCACATAAACCTGCTTCAGATAGTTACGATACTGCAAGAGGTGGTGCAGACAAATGGAAGAATTCTGAAAACTGCCTCCCTCCTTCTTCCATCCATCATCCACTGGAGAAAAGAACCTCCCTGCACAGGTAACAACCCAGATTGCTAAATTGGATCCTCTTCAAGGAGGGTCCTGCTTGCACTCAGGACCTTGGGGCCTCCATGACATCTGGAGGCAGGGCATAGCCCAGTTGTTGCTGGGGCGGTCCCATGATCGCCCCAGTTCCAGCACCCAATCAGGCTGTTGCAAGTTGGGGGAGGGGGAGGTTTTTATAAACTTTGCGCTGCTGAACACCAGCCCACCCACCCTCTTTGGTTTCTGTGCTTTGGCCTTGCTTGGGACTTCGGTTGGTCGCCTGTTTTGTGGTAAGGGCCTGGTAGGAATTTTGTCCACATGGCAGATTGACACTGGCCATTGGGTTTTCGCCTACTTCCCAGCAATCATCACAACTTTGTAAGGTTTGGCAGTTAGGCATTGAGTTAGTTGTGGTTGGGGGAGGGGAGGTGCGGCCATCACCTGCCCCTCATTTAAAAAGGGTATTCTGTTAAAGGAATCTGGGGGTTCTGGATGTTGTCTGAAGTCCGCTTGAGGGGCTAGGGCCATGCCAGGACCACAGGAACTCCGGGGTGAGCTACAGCCGATTTGCATCGCTGTAGCTCCCTCGTTTGGTTTACCCTTTCAGACCTCCTGCGGGGTGGGCAGGAGTCAGTTTTAGTTTGTCAATGACTAAGCCAATGCCACTCACATTGTGGAATCAATAAAGTTGTGGCCTAAATTTTGCCCATTAATCTTAAACAAAAAAACTGAGCCTGTGTGAATTTATTTCTAGGGGGTTACCTGAGGTCCTTGAAGCACAATGCTAAAAAGCATGGCAATCCTGAAATGTTTCTTGCCTTGCTAGAAACGCACCCAACCCCTTGGAAGGTGGTGAAGGGCTGCAGCAATTTTCCTCTTTAAACACGGAGCTGGCAGCACTGCTTCAGTGCCAATATGGGTGACACTCTAACGCCTCCAGCAGAGCACCCTTGCAGAATATTGTGTGGGATCAAGTGAGGGGGCTGCATATTTATAGGTGCATTTAAAATACAAATGTAATGGTATTCTCTCATGAGGCTTTCTTAGTCTTTTTCGTATCCACACCATGACAGCCAAGCCCTTACCTTGCCTTCCATTATTGTCACGACATCGGGCAAACCACCAAGCACTTTACCACGGTCTATGAAGAAAAAAGCAATCAAATTATATAATTATCAGTGCATTTTGCCAATTGGAGAGTAAGCGCCTGTAGGATGGTCAAGGTGAGACAAATGCTGAAACGGGGGGGGGGGGGGCAGTATCAGCAGCTACTTCCTGATTTTTAAGGAATATGCAAAATATGAAATGTCTGCAGGCAACGTTAGCCGGCAAGTGGATACTGAAGATTGTTAAAGGGTACAGCCCGTTCTGTGTCGTCTTCATTCTCAATTTATTTCTTGCTCCCTCAGAGGTTTTCAATGTAAAAACTCTTAGTAGCTCCAAACTCTTAAAAAACAAAGACTGGGAGGCTATTTAAAAAATGGAGATAAGGAACAGCTAAGCTCTTAGCCCATTGCAATGCAAAGGGGTTTATTGTGATAGCGTCATACCCTTACTTTTAAACTAACATTTATACATTACCCAATAACAAATGCCTCTGGACAGCTTACAGCAACTTGAATTAATTTTTGGCGAAACATTAAGTAGTGCATGATTCCCAGCATCTCTAGGTAGGGCTGGGTGAGACTCCTTCCTGAAATGCTTGGCAGCTCCTGCTGCATTTCAGTGTCAACAATACTAAGATAGATGGTTCATTGGACTGAGTCTGCATAAGACAGCTTCCTATGCTCCCATAATCAGTATCCCCAGTTTTCTCCAAGTAATGCTCAGTTCAAATTTCAAGACATCTGGACACTTTAAAAATGGAAACATCCAGTTTCTTCTGGCTCAACAGCACCAGGTGAGACTCTGCTAATATATAGAGTTGGCCTAAAGATCTTGCTTTTTTTCCCCCCTGTAGGTCAAGATGAATTTAAAAGCATGCCCACACAACTCATGTTTTATCTTATACTGAGCAGCATAATAATAATACATAAAATTATTAAGACTTGACTAGGATATTATTTTCCAATTTTCAGTTTCAGTTTTACACTTAATTCTAATTTTTACCTATCCTGTTATTGTAACTGCACAGTTTAGCTGGACTCCGCATTCAGGGGCATTATCCTTGACATAAATTAGAGTCCCCATTTCACCTGTAAGCAGGGGCTGAAAAGGTGGATGAATCTAAAAAGGCAGGCAGTTGCTCTTTCTGTAAGGCATTTAAATAAGTGAAGCAGACACCCCGAAATGTTATCCCCCCAGGAGATTGCCTAGTTTGCATCTATGGATTTGGCAGGCTCTGCATATACAACCAAGAAAAACATTAGCTGACCATTTCAGGTAAAATGATTGTCCTGGGAAATGGGAAATGACTAGCGTCTGTCATCATAATGGTACAGAAATCATAGTGAAATATGATGAAATAAGACACCTCCCTGGAAGCTATGATTTTAGACTAAAAGTGGAAGTATATTACAGGCAAGTAATAAATAAGCATGCTTAGGGTCAGAGTACCTGACTGATTATCCGTGCTGGTGAATAACGGGCAGCCCTTATGTATACTATCTATCACTCAGATTTCTTGCCATCATCAACATGAAATCTGTCACCCTTGGTTTCCAGTCTGCATTGCATATACTCACCCGTAGTCTGTTCTCACTGTCAGCTCTGAAACCTAACTAACAATAGTTTCTTAAGTTGAGAGGTTTATACTGGACACCCATTCTCTAACACTTTTCTATTCCCACCTGCCAACTTGCTTTCCAAGAATAAACAAACACAGGTTCTCCAGCTAAGACAGACCTGCTTGACAACCCTCCCCTCCCCCAACAGAGAGCAAAAGCAGGAGGTTTATCAAGTCTTGGGGGGAGGGTCATCGGACATGTATTGTGGACTGTGCTAAGGTTGGTGGGTTACAAGTTTTCCACATCTTCTCTAAAACGGCAACTATTTGGTTTGAAAGTGCACCTTCCTCTTAAAATGAACTGATTGAAAGCACCATTATGTATACCTTATTCCAGGCTTCCTCAACCTCGGCCCTCCAGATGTTTTGAGACTACAATTCCCATCATCCCTGACCACTGGTCCTGCTAGCTAGGAATCATGGGAGTTATAAGCCAAAAACATCTGGAGGGCCGAGGTTGAGGAAGCCTGCCTTATTCCTTCACTTTTGTTGAGCTTTGTAAAGGTAAATAAAAGGAACAAGGTCTACCTAGCATTCACTAGGCTGCTAGATCCTGCTCTTTTATGATGATAATAAATAACGTGCTTCCTCTGTACAGAATGTACTTACTCTTCTCAGCAAAAGCAGCTGCCCTAAAGTGGGGAAAGAAAACAGAAAACAGAATAATTAATATCACAATTATGTATATGTATATATACACAAGGGACGTGGGTGGCACTTTGGGTTAAATCACAGAGCCTAGGACCTGCCGATCAGAAGGTCGGCAGTTCGAAACCCTGCAACGGGGTGAGCTCCTGTTGCTCAGTCCCTGCTCCTGCCAACCTAGCAGTTCGAAAGCACGTCAAAGTGCAAGTAGATAAATAGGTACCGCTCCAGCAGGAAGGTAAACGGCATTTCTGTGCGCTGCTCTAGTTCGCCAGAAGTGGCTTAGTCATGCTGGCCACATGACCCAGAAGCTGTACACCGGCTCCCTCGGCCAATAAAGCGAAATGAGCGCAGCAACCCCAGAGTTGGCCACAACTGGACCTATTGGTCAGGGGTCCCTTTACCTTTTATATATACACAAACATTACTCTCCCACCTTTGGAAGAGTTCAATGTGCTGTACATGGCTTTCCCTGGTCTCCCTTTTATCCCCACAACAGCCCTGTGACGTGGTATGGACTCCCTCGGGAGGTGGTGGACTCTCCTTCCTTGGAGATTTGTAAGCAGAGTTTGGATGGATATCTGCTGTGGATGCTGTAGTTGAAATATCTGCATTGTAGGGGGTTGGACTACAATTCTATGACTCTAAGTAGGTTAAGCTAAGAAATGGTGACTGGTCCAAAGTCACCCAGTGAGCTTCATGACTGAGTGGAATTTTGAGCCCTGGTCTCCTTGATAATTGAGTCCAACACTCTAATCATTATGTCACATGGGCTCTCCATAGAAATAGGGTGTAAGAAACATCTTATACCCTATTATGTTAGAATGACACTGGTAGCCAAGGCAAAGTAATTGTCATGAGTTTAAAGGAAAATGGTATAAAGCTTACTTGAGTCTCTGGAATTCTGCATAAGCATCGTCAAACGCTGCAAAGAAACATTTTTGAGTATTATAAAGTTTGCCTTTTGAATCGGCACAAATGCTTTGATGCCTACTTGTGTTTCTTTTCTGTTCTCAGCCTATAAAAGTGGTAGAGAAACATCAAATGAAATCTAAGAAGAGAGATCAAAGGCAGCCCTGATGAGAAGAGGCATAGCATGAACGAAGTTGGTAGTGTGCCTTGAAAACTGTTAGCACAAAATAAATACCTAATAATAAACAATGAACGTTAATTCCCCAACTGCAAAATGGCCCCAAATTACAATGCGATGAATCCAGTAGCATGCTTAAAGATGCCTACCTTGTCCAGATAAATCAATACTCCGCTTATAGGACTCCTTGCCATCAAACAGCTCAAAGGTGTACTTCCCTTTATCCTTTTCTGTGGGCTCACATATCTGCATCCAGGCAACTTCATCACTGCCTCCAATCCTCATCTTTTCACTAGAAGAAATCTTAGATTCCCTGGGGAAATGAACACAGGGAGTATTCAAAATACACACACAGGTGGACTTTAGGCTTCTGTTTCTTGAGCAACAGTTCCTCTTGCTCTGTAACAAAGCCTTTTGATGCCAGGAGAATTTTCAGAAGCAGGCTGAAACATGGTGTACGGAGGGATCAATAACAAATGTTCAAAAGGGGAGAAGCAATACAATTTTTTGCTAGCCATGGATTGTGTATGCCTTGGTTTAGCCATCAGACTGAAGATTATAAAAGTAAGCATACTTGTAAGCTTGTTGACCAGGGATTAGTGGGAGAGAAACTTGT
This sequence comes from Podarcis pityusensis, assembly GCF_964106645.2. Classification (NCBI taxonomy): domain Eukaryota; kingdom Metazoa; phylum Chordata; class Lepidosauria; order Squamata; family Lacertidae; genus Podarcis; species Podarcis pityusensis. The sequence goes on from NC_138026.1 coordinate 23,434,156, forward strand.
TTTCTCATTCCATGGATTCATAATCAGCGCCAGCTTCAAGAAATGCAAGATGGGATTTACAGGCTAACCTAAGCACTATCAGTTTCTTCAACATAAAATCATGCTCTGGGTCTACAAGCCAGAGGACAATTCTGGGGTTAATTTCATCACATCTGGGAGATTCATTTTTGGATGATCTAGCCTCCACCTTTGTTTGGTTTGTTTTCTTCAAAGCCTATGACTCCTTCCTATTTCATTTTGAATTTATTTTATACTTATTTTTAGTCTATTCATATTTCAATTTAATAATCTACATGAAGCTTGAAGGAATTTTTTTTTTTAAGGAAGAACATCTGTCACCCAGAGAGGGTTCTATTACTTCTGCTATTTATCATTTATAGTGCTTTCAAGATGTGCATTGCATTTTCAGAGTGAAATAAGAGACATATGCAAAGAGACAGGGTGGGGAGGAATGCCAGCAAGGAGAAGGGGAAAGACAAGGAGAAAGACAAGCAAAAGCAGATTAGATCAGCCAAAGGTTTGTGAACAGCTCATTGGTGCAGCTCACTTTCGGCTTTGTGGGCAAAAGGTACCAGGTTCAATAAATCTCAGGTCAGGCTGAGAAAGACTCCACTTTTTAAATCCTGGAGAGCCACCAGCCATTAGTGCAAAGACAAGAACAACTCAGTGTATGTCAGTCCTATGTTCATGTTTGAAAGATGGGCTTTCGGGCACAAAGGGCAGCATGGAAAAAAGCACAACTGACGTTGCTAGAAGTGTACAACCTGAATAAAATTCTAAACTTCAACCTGAGATGTTCAAGGCTGTGCCAGTGGTAAGATTTTGTTATTTGCCTGGGTCGCTGCTGCATTTTGATTTTTAAATGTGCAGTCTGTATTTTATATTCTTGACATTCTAGGACCAAGCAATGGATGATACTACTGAGTGAGGGATAGGGAAAATGTAAAGGAAAACACTTGGTCGTTTGTGTACAACCTCTACTGCATATGATTAGGTTTCCTGGGATTGTGATTTTAGCCTGTAAATAAGAATATCAAGTTCTGGATATTTTGCTCCATCATTAGGAAGATGGGAAGACATTTGCTCCCCTACAAGCTTAAGAGCATTCCCAAATTTCCTCACCTGTTGAGGTTAGGCAGGTAGCAACTTCAGGGCTCTGCTCTCATACTGCGGGTTCAAATTCAATTATGTATTTTTCTGTGGTGGCACCTTATTTGTAGAGTTCCCCCAAACCCCACCTATACAACCAGATAAGTGTTGATTTATTTGCTCAGGCATTATATTTCAACACATGTTGTCTTATCACATCAGATTTGAAAATGCAATCAGACTGCTTTTGCGTGAACAGGCGGAGTCCCCAGATCCCGCGCGGTCCCCCCGTCATGTGGAATAACGACTCATGACAACATGCTATGGGATTAAATTGGCCACAACTTTATTAAATTTCAAATGTGGGTAGACCTTGGCTCAGGCATTGGGCGTTCTCCCTCCCCAGTCCCCAGCCGGGGACCTAGGGAGCATCAGGGTTATCCAGTGTGGGGGGGGGGTGGGCCGGCTCTGGAGAACATATGTTCAAGCAGAGATAGCCGCCCCCGTTACGCCGCTGCCGCAGGGGAGAGCAATGATGACCTTTCGGCGTACGGTCAAAGCCTCCCTTCAGAAACCCCTTTAACGGGGAACCCTGGTATCGCCGCCGCAAAGAGGAAGATGGACTAAAGGATTCCGCCCAAGGCCTGATACCACCAAAGTTGTGACGTTTTGCTACGGGAAAGGCGAAACCTGCCAATGCAGGGAAATTCCTTTCCGGCCCTTTAACAGCGACCTTAACGTAGCAGCGCCCGCATACCTGCGAAGAAAAGTTAACCTGCAAAACCTGTGAAGAAAAGTTAACCTGCAAATAAGACATTAACTGAGGGTGGGTAGGGTGGGAGAAGCTCTGGAGCCAAGTGAGGATTCCCAGGTAAGATCCTCCCTCTATTGTGTGGGCAAGTAATCCCTCCCCTACCTGGCCTGGTCTCCTTGGCAACGCTTCCCCCAGGTGGGATTGGACAACTGACTGAGGTAGGCGGAGACCTCCAGGTATCCCACCTGAGGGAAGGCAAACCAAGCCTATGCTGTTGGAGCCGCTCCAGATCTAGGGGCTGCGCGCGTCCACGCAAAAGGCGTCCTCCGTTTTAAGCGGGGAGCGGTCATTGTTGTCACTATGCTATCTTATTTAGCCCTCTTGTTGTTTGGTTTTATCTCACTATTTTATCTTATAAGCAATTTTTACAGCTTTTTTATTTTTAATCATAAATTTTTTTTTGATAAGGTTGGACACTAAACAAATGACTTATATGTGCTGCAGCCTTTTGGTTCTTTAGAGCTGTTGGTGATACCGACCAAAAGAATAGAAACTTACAATTCAGGGTGAGCACAGACATATTTGTTTGCAAACAATCATTGGCTCACAGGCGCATTGGAAATCTAATCTTGGCTTTGAAACGATGCATCCAGTGCTCAGATTATTATTTTTTAATCCAGCTATTTCCATCCAGAAAATGACTAGACCTCAGTGGCTAAAATATTGATACCTCCAACTTAGATTCCCATCGATCAGCTAAAAACCCCCAAGTCCAAACAGAAATGATTTGGCCTAATGATGACAAAGGCCTAATACGAAAAGATTGAAATATCATTACTTAGCTTTTGCTTTGCTATCCTAGATTCAGCTCACTCGACCAAGCAAGTCTCTAGATGGGAATTCAGATTCCCTGCAGTGCAATGAGTGGATGATTGCATGCTGGCTTTACGATTTGTTTTATGCTCCCTGCGATGCAAAGTGTTGGGATGATTCAGGGCGGGCTGGGGATTTGCATGCAATGCTGCCAGCTGTGCTGATGACAGCATGGAAACCAAAAATTGGCTCATTTCTTATGAAAAGGTTGTCGCCTGAATTTTTCATTTTTCTACTTTTTTTTTTTAAAAAAAAGAAGGAACACTGAATATTCACATCTCTCCACCCCACCCCCAATATTAGTATCAATGTCAAAATGTTAATTTGTTTAGTCTCTGAATACCAGGCAAAAATCACCCAGTACAGTCATACCTCAGCTCCCAAACACCTTGGGAGTAAAACATTCCGGTTCCCAAACGACTGGAAACTGGAAGTGAGTATTTCGGTTTTTGAACTTATTTTGGAAGCTGAATGTCCGGCGCAGCTTCCACTAGAAAGGACCCTTCCACGGCCTAGGACCCTCGTACCTACGGGACCGCCTCTCCTGGTATGCCCCACGGAAAGCCTCAAGGTCCATAAATAGCAACACCCTAGTGGTCCCGGGCCCAAAGGAAGATAGATTTCCTTCAAGCAGAGCCAGGGCCTTTTCAACACTGGCTCCGGCCTGGTGGAACGCTCTGCCTCATGAGACCAGGGCCCTGCAGGATCTGATCTCTTTCCGCAGGGCCTTTAAGAGAGAGTTGTTCCGCCTGGCCTTTGGCTTGGAGCCAATTTGATTCCCTCCCCCTCTTTCTTTTTCCTTTTTCCTTTCTCCTCCTGTGATGAGGCTGCATTTTAATATTTTAATGTTTCAATATTTTAATGTTGTATTTTAATCTTGTTCTTAAGTTGTATTCATTAAACTTGTTTTTATTATTGCTTGTTAGCCGCCCTGAGAACGGCCTTGGCTGGGGAGGGCAGGGTATAAAAATTATTATTGTTGTTGTTGTTGTTGTTGTTTCCAGCACACCTGTGCAATCCGGAACCAATTGGAAGCCGCCCCTTGGTTTCTGAACTCTTCGGAAGTCGAACGGACTTCCAGAATGGATTCCGTTCAACTTTCAAGGTACATCTGTATTCAGGGCTTGGCTGTTACTTACTTGTGAAGCCAGCTTGCTTTCATTTCCTCTGTGTAGTACTTCAAGAAACACTGTAGTCTTATGCCTTCTGGAGTACAGTGGATCTTCAGTTCAGAAGCAGATTTACCTACAGGGATAAAACATTATTCAGATCCAGTGGTTGGGTTTTAGAATCTCAAATCATGATCTAAGAAAAAACTCCAACAACCAGACATTCTTAAGATAATTCATTCTACCTACAGACTTTCAGTAAATAAATAGTGAATTAACAGATTTCCAGGACCACTCCTCTTAAAGGACTTCCATGAAGCAAGGTTAATATAATGATGCTGAAGAAGAGAATTGGTTGGTTTTTTTTAATTCTCATGTGTTTAATTAGACATTAAAAAACCATACTCACAATAAATTAAAATTGCTATTACTATTATGTCATCTATGTATGTTGTTTTGTTGTATGAAATGCCAGAAATCTGGAGATTGTTGACATTTACTGAAAAGTCTTAAAAGGCCAGAAGGAAATGCCAGAAATTCTGACCTACCAAATAAATCTCAAAGTCAGGTCACTGCCCTCAGTAAATGACCAAATATTACCCACATTTCCAAAATTAACATGATTAAGCATGGTGAAGTGTCAAAACCAAGTCTCTGAACTCAAACATTTTCATCATTCCTAGAATTTACCAATAAATATCAACATTCACTAAGTTTCTGATGCTTACTCTGTAAACCATAATTTTCCTCACGCTGTAATATTTCAGCCCAAAGTGCAATATTTATATTAATATATTCAATATATTACAGAATTCAATGTGATTTAGATTTTAATGATGAAATTTTTAAAAAATTCTTCTGAGTTGGATCATACTGTGACCATAAACACACTTATAGAAGAGTAACTTCTTATCACAAAGCTAACAAACTGCATTGCCCAAAGCCTCTTCAATAAAGGACACAAAAACAAGCATGTGGTAAAAAAAAAGCCTTCCTGTTTAATAATGTCTATTAAAGTCAAAAACCGATTCAGAATGTTAACTACACCTTAGAAGGGGATAAGGCTCTTTTGAGATTTCCTGCTTTCAGTGACAACAGGTTATCTCAGTTTCTGAAAATTTTAACATATTTTTGAAATGAAGTGGAAATAACATTTACTCACCACTGACTCGACTCAATCCCAGGATCATATCTTCATATACTGAGGAGAGGAAGGGGGAAACAACAGATTGTTAGCATGGGAAATACAGGTATGTAGTATTCACATGAGAAAGCTTTACACAGATAAACAATGATACTGTGATAATTATTTCAGAAGGGCTTGTGCTTGGTTATTTTGACTTTATGTTCTTGCATTTAACAATCTTGGTCTCCATATCACTGCACACATAGCTTTGGCTAAGTCCAAATTAGACCAGTTCAGTGGGCCAACCTGCCAAATATCCCTCAGTTGTCCTCATGAGCTGGAATCTTGCAACCAGTTTCAGAGCTGATGGGGACAACCTCTGTGTATTTGGCAGGCTGTCAAGAAAGAGCCTTCAGGAGGGGTCAGCAATGGAGAGCAGGTCAAACATGCCCAGCCCCAAACTCCACCCTCATGCAGTTGTTGCCAGATGTTTGACAGCACCTAAAGTAGGCTTATGTAAACAGCTCAAACAGCCACCTCATGTGGCTATTTTGTGAGTGTTTTCCTGAGGGAGGAACTGACATTAATTAAAGGACAATATGTGCATGTATTTGGCAGTAATAAATAAATAAATCTGAGGGAATGAGTTACTCCATCATCATACAGCAGCAATCAGAGGTTTGTGAGGCTTGAGCTATATGGGATGAGGTGGATGACCTGCATGACTTTAGAAGGAGCAGAAAATATGCAGTTATAAATGTTTCAGAACTTCTCACAACTTCCATGCCAGAGGAGCTTCCATCCCAGAGGTGATGTAGTTATTTCCTTTATTCCCCGTGGTTTGGAATAACAAATAACAATGCATGACCAATGCAGGGGAAAATAGAGCTTTACCTTGTCCTGATACATCAATAGCAGACATATCTTGACCTCGGTCATCTGACAGTGTTGCCTTATATTCACCCTGGTCCTTTTTAGACAGCTAGAAATAAAATACAACACAGGGATTGTGTGACTTATATTAATGAAAGTCACCTATATACTTGGTGCATTTTCTATATCAGAAAGGAAATCTACTTTGAACTTTGTCTGAACAGAAATGACATGAGAGGCAGATGCAGTGAGAGCATTGTTAATGAGATAATTATCGCATTAATACTTTTGCATGTACTGCTTAATTAATTAAGCTGCCTACCAAGCTTAACATCATTATCAGTCCAGTACAAACCAATGTAAGGTTAAAGGAAGTATTCATTTTGACAGAAAGAGATGAAGCAAGTTGGTTTAACATGCTAACATATAGGTGATTAAAGACTGCCTTCTCACTTTTGGTTTATATATATGTGAGATACAGTCAAAACCAAATACATTTAGGTAGTGGTGACCACCTTGAAAATATGCAACAGAGACTGCGCCATAGGCACAGCTACTTGGGTGTAAGTCTCATGGAAATCAGCGAGTTGTGCAGCAAAATCCTTTGCATGTTACTCAGAAGTAAGTCCCTCTGTGTCCAGTGGGCTTTACTCCTAGATACATGGAATTGCAGTATTTACTTCTAATTAAATATGGGGCATTACCTGCATGTAGTCAAACAAAACATTCTTCAAGTCCCATTAATTTCAGTGAAAGAGAGTATTTGAATAATAATAACCTGCACAAAGCTAAATTTTCCTCGCTAGCAGGAAACACAAATAAAAAGCACACACAAGAATGGGAGTTCCCATTGTTGGAGCAGTCAACAAGTACAATAAGTACAAGCCTCAATAATCCTGAACTTAGGAAGGAGGAATCTATTAAATGCGTCACCCAGAAATCATTGCACCATACCTTTGGAATAGTCAAACAAACAACCTCTTTCTGCAGGTCAGGCACCTCTTCAACATCAAATCCAGCACCATCTTTGTACCACTTGAAAAAGGTCTCTTTCTTGGTATTTGCCACCTGAACAAGGAGAAGAAAATCAATGAAGTATAATATGCTGCTAACATGGTTTGTTTGGCTCACCAGTCACAACATTTTTGAAGGTCCACCTCCCCTCATATTAGTCTGCCCAAGTATTAAGATCTTCTTTGAAGGCCCTGCCCACATTCTGAGGTGCAAAATGGAGAAAGGCTTCATCCGTGGTGGCCCCCTGTTTTGGAATGCAATTTGATTAATCAGGGGTGCCTACTTAACAGCTTCCATTCTGTTCTCTCTATTCACTGGATTTTGATCTTCATATTGTTTTAAAATATTGCTAGCTGCCTCAAGAGAAGATCCGCATAAACATTCCAGTAATTATAGACGCATCTCATAACGTGGCACATAGTTTCTCCTGGAACCAGTCAGAAAAAGTAGCAAAGCATTTGGAGTGACTTAAGACTATGATTTGGACTGTGATTTGGACTTGAGACTAGTATTTGGAAACAATGTATTTTGAAACCAATGGGATTGAATGCCTTTTCACATGATAGCAGTTGGGGAAAACAGCTACCCACATGGTAGGCCAGAGATCACAGGGTGCTACTTGCACTGAGCCAATGGTCTATCTGATTGCACACTGGTTCTCCAGAGTTTCAGACAAGAGTTTTCCCCAACCCTACCTGCCTGGAGATGCCAGGAATTGGCCCTGGGACCTTTTGCATGCACAAAGCATGTGCTTAACTGCTGAGCTTCAGGTCTTCTGCTTTTTTCAGATATCTTCTGGGCTGCAACTTTCTGTGTTTTCTGAAGGAAACCAGGATCCATCAGAAATAAGTATGCAGCACTTTCTTGGATCTGTTGCCAAAGTGCCTGTGGGAGCTGCTACCCAAATTGGTTCATCTGGACTCATAAAAAAACCAATGTTGCAATTCTGCCAAACGTTTCGCTCTTGGCGACCAATGACTGCGCTGGAGCTGGGTTGAAGGTCTTCTTCTACAGCATAGAGTGCCCTGCGGGAGGCAGGAGCACAAGGAAGCTTCCTGAAGGCAGCCCTTTTGAAGTGTTAGTGGAAATTCAGCTCAGCAGAATGGCAAGAGAGAAACAGTGTGTTGTTTTATGCTTGGAATATAGCTGTGTATTGGCTGACATGAAATATTGCTGGATGAGCGAGTTTAAATGGTAACTCGAAAGAAGCAATTTTAGAAAGAGGGTTTTTTTAAAAAAAAAGAACAGAAGATGATTACTTTCCAGAGACACTGTTCTGTGCTGCTGAACAGGTCTGTCCATCATGGAGCCACTGTTGCTTCTGTAGCTGTAGTTTTTGTCATATTCGTCTAACAAGGATCACAGCAATACCAAAACTAAAAGCAGATATGGCAAAATTAGGTTTCCTGGCCCATAATGATTTTAGCAATGTGCCTGTGGAGTCTCTGGAAGAAATGCACACAGAGGCAAACTACTCTCCACGTGGAGCCCAAAAATAGCAAACAGTGAAATATAAACTACTTTTGAAATTGAGCGAATATCCCAAAGCAATTTGTAGCAGGGCATGGAGTTGTACTAGTGAAAGAAGAGAAGTCAGAAATCACAGTAGCACTCAGGATTTTTGTATCTCAGGCACTGTAAGATTTATAAAGATGTTGGTTCCTTAATATGGTTTGGTACAGAAGCCCTCTCCTGTCAGTCACTAAATGGCCGTTCTGATGAATGAATGGATCCTATTTCGGAGTTTTACCACCATTCTAGATTTGGGTTGGACAGGAGAGGGTTAATGGGGCTGGAATGAGTGCAAAAGTTATTTGCTAGTCCCATGGCAGATGCATTTTTTCATTAACGCAACTGTCAGTGATGTGTTTCCCTGGGAACTAATTGTTAGGCTTCTTCTAAACAGGACAAAAGCAGGCCTCCCACCATGCAACAAAAGATGGTGTAACCTAGGTGTCTGTGTGTAATAATAAACAATAGACTGCAGTTTGAACCAGAGAAGAAACAGCATCCAAAGAGAAAAACTGAAAGCTGAGTTTCGGCTCTGTAAACTAGCAACATTTGAGAGTGCTGACTCTTTCTCTAGAAATCTGAGTGCGGTTGGCTGTTTTGAGTGTGCCTCCACTGTGCCTCGACCTATGTGCAACCTGAAGACTTGTAACTAAACACAAATACTACAAAACACCAAAAGCCTTCAGTGATTTCCTTCCCAAAGAAACTGAACCTAAGTAAGCATGATGACCCTTCCACTCCTCACCACTTGGTGAGACACCATGTTTCTGAGTTTAACTCAGGGGTAGGGAGACAAAAGCAATAGCTGGGGAATGGGCTACTGGAAAAAGTTGAGCCACGGGCATTATATGTCACTCATTGTTCTACACAAGACACAGAGAATGTACCTAAGCTTTGTGACGCAGATGATCAAAAGCCGGTGGTGAATGGCTTGGTTGTCAATGAGGAACTCAGCTTCACTGCATTTTGGGTACACCCTCCTTCCCCCACCCCACCCCAGCACACTGACTCCAGAAAATCCCCATGATTCAAAGTTGTTGCTTGAATTTGCTGGCCTCGATTTAGACTGATATATATATATATAAGGGACTTGCACTGAGTGTAGGTAGTAAGAGAATGGAAACAAATCTCTTTCTCTTTCTGCCTGGCCTTCAGCTGAACTGTACCACCTTGAACACATCCTGATTCTGCATCCTTGCAACCCCAAGACACTGAGGCACTGTCACCACCAGTGGCTATATTAGCACTCATTGGCTTCGTGGTCAGAGCCTTCTATCTCTTCATGTGCACATGGTACTCTATTTACATGCCCTAAACGTTTGTACTGCAACTGCTTGCAGTTATGCCCCACGAGGAAGGGTGCCATTTTATTAAAAGGTAACAAAATATAATGGCTCACCTTACAGAGCAGCAGCACTTCGCATTCTTCTGAAATTTCCCAATACAAAAACTCCAGAAAATGAGGACCTTGAAAAAAAGAAAAAGATAAACATATCATATACTGTTGCTTCTATTGTTTTAGAGAAGGAACAAACTTGGAGAGAAACACAGAACAGGAACTAAATCACATGACAAGCAGTTGTCACTAGAAGACCTTTACTCTTTTGGTCAGTGCACCAATACATAGATAGTCATGTAAGGTGAGAGAGATGCTCAAGTCCAGGGAGGATCTGTGAGTACAGCTAAGTGCCCCTGCTGCACTTATGAGCACAATTGTGGGATTTGCAATGGCTCTGTGCTGCTCATATACAAGTTGGCAAATGTGTTTACCAACATATAATGCATTCAAAGCAGGAACAAGGCTCTGTAATATCAATTTATGGTTTGCATAAGTAGTTAGGATGGCGTCCACGTTTTGAGTGTTTGCCACTTGATCGTTGCAGTACCAATAGGCAACGTCAGCAAACCTCATTATTGGAGCGCTCATATCTAATTCCCTCAAAAGCAATGCTTTTCAACAGACTCACCCGGCACATTCAGCAGAAAATCATTAAGTGCTGAGCAATCAAGGTTTACAAAAACAAGTAATGTACATCTGTGTGTGATAGTAGCTACTCCGGACAAGTGAGGTAAAGAGGGCTGAAGCAGGAGTTCAACAAATGAATGTGCATATGCCTTATGGACAGGCATGAATAAGTATATTATAATGGAACTAAGAGGGGGAGTGGAAGGAAATCAAACAATCTGGTTCAATCTGGTTATGATTTTTATTTTCCTGTACAGTGGTACCTCAGGTTAAGAATTTAATTCGTTCTGGGGGTCCATTCTTAACCTGAAACAATTCTTAACCTGAGGTACCACTTTAGCTAATGGGGCCTCCCACTGCTGCCGCACCGCCACCGCACGATTTCTGTTCTCATTCTGAAGCAAAGTTCTGAACCCGAAGTACTATTTCTGGCTTAGCGGAGTCTGTAACCTGAAGTGTATGTAACCCAAGGTAACACTGTATTTTTTCCCCGTTTTGTCATTTTTGGAAATGTGTTATACACACACACACACACAGAGAGAGAGAGAGAGAGAGAACTGGACCCAAGCCTCCTCTGAACTTCATCCGGGCACTGTTCCTCCCTTCCGGGGGCAACATGCTGTGTTTTGCCCTGTGAAGAGAGCTGCTCTGCCCTGCCACCTGCTGCTGCTGCCGCCGCCCACTCCACCCCTGCCGCGTGCCCTGCCACTTCCACCACTGGCAGAAAAGCATCATCATCATCAGTGCCAATTTCAGGTGAGATCTCACCCAAAACTGACATGATCTTGTCCCAAGCCATCATCAGTGGTGGCGGCACTTCTCTGTTACTGGCAGAGGCAATGGGGCAGCAAGGTTTCTGTGGGGGTGCCATGTGGGTGACTTCTGCCACTTGAGGCAGTGGCCTCACCCTGTCTAATGCCTGGATCAGCTCTGCTCCCTCCCATTCACTGTCACAGTCATCTTCTTCCCTTTCTCATCTACCAGGCAGAAGCAATGGAGAAACCTCTCCTGTCAGATCTCCTTTGGGCTGAAGAAAATAGCCTTAGCAGCACCCCAAACACCCTGGTTCCTTGACACTATTACCCTAAAGAGAACAGTAGAAAATTGCTTTGGAAAGAAAATTCCAAACCTATTGCACCTTGATTATATTTTGCAAGCTAATCTTTAGGTTTTTAAGGGGGGGGCAGGAAGCAGGGCATGGTGACATTGTGCGTGATAACAGTCTGCATGGAAACAAAATTACAGCTGCACAAAGTACTGTATTAGCATTTTTGGCATCCAGTGATGTCAGCGAGAATTAAGTGAGAACATTGTTCTCAGGGAATGTTCCCTTCCATCACACAAGAAAAACAAAGCTTGCCTAATTGTTCCCACCTTACCTTGTTTCCTCAGGAACTCCCTTCTCTGGAACTCGGCTTCAGCCAATACATCCTTGAATGCTAAAAAAAAATAAAAAAATAAAAAAATAGATGAGAGAAAACAGAGTGAGTTGCTTACTTGCTCAGGTATTCAGAAATGCTTAAATTACATTGTAACCCAGCCTTCCCCAATCTGGTGAGCGGTTGGATTAGATCACAGATGGAGAAACTCTAACCACTCAAATATTGTTGGACACCAGCTCCCATCAGCCTCAGCCAGCATGGGCAGTGATTGGGGGTGGTGGGAATTGTAGCCCAAAATGTCTGGCGAGCACCAGGTTTGGGAAGGCCCCTGTAAGTGAAGGCAAATCGGTCGGGGAACCTACCATCGCCAATAAGAACTAATGAAGATTGGTTCTTGGCTTTCCCATCGTGAATCTGCACCGTGTAGGTTCCTTCATTTTCAATAGTGAAGCGGTCCATAAGCATCTCAATGATACCAGTCGAATGGTCACATTTGATCTTATGCGTCTGAAAACAAGGTAGGTCAAAGAGATTATCTATGGGGATTATGAGGCTGGGCTGGAAGGGGAGAGGTGGGTGAGGCAACAGGGCTGCTCTGCCTGGTTCTCCCTGCAAAATGGGCCTGCTGCCAAATGTTTGGGAAGTTGAAAGGTGTTCCAGGGGCCGGGAAGGGTCAGGGTGGAGCCAGCCTGGGATTTGCTAGATCCCCAGTTGGTCTCACTGCCATTGTATAGCAGTGTTGGCCCTGTACAGGAGCCGACTGTCCCCTGCCCACCATCCACTACAGCCTCTGTGAACAGCAGGACTGCAGACGCAGTTGTGGTCTTGACATTCTGCAAAGCCCTGGTGGCAGGAGAGGGCATTTGCATTGCACCTTAAATATCTGAATATTATTGGCCGAAGGGTTTTATTCCCACATAAGGACAACGGGAAGCTTAAAAGGCAGTACAAAATCAAAGAAAATCATTGCTCTAGAAGGCATAAGAATATCAAGGGGAAAAGACTCCTCTCTCTGCTGTATCTTTCCACAACTAGGTGTCTCCAGTATTGCATCTTGAAAGCTTTTGTTGCTTCAGAAAACTGGCTCTTTTAATTCCAAATGGTGGCTGATCATCAACATCCTCGTCGTCATTTGTATGGTGCTTTAAAGTGTTCAAAGTTCTGTTTATGGGTTGGTTATTTGAGGTTGTGTGTTTATGTTTATGTAATAGTTTTAAGAAATCATATATATATATGACTTTACAGTACAACTGTATGTTGCCTTAGAAGTTAATTTCATTGCATTTCATGGGCTTATTCCCAATTATGATTTAGGACTCAGCTACATTAGTCAAAAAAACAGTATTTTGGATGCATTATAAACATGCAACTCCAGATGGCGATGTAGAGCACAAAACTTTTCTATGCAATTTTACATAGTTTTTTTCTTTCTTTTATTATAACGATTTAATTTATGACTTATTTATAGCAGGGGTTTTCCTCTGTGTAGATCCACCCTTATTCCCAGTTATAGCTTGTTCCTAGTTCTACAGTTGTAGGAATGTAGGCTTACATAGGATTTTATCACTTGTTTTCTCTCTCTGAAGGACTAGGCAATATGAAATGCTAGTCTTCTTTTCATCAATTTGTGGGGGGCACCACTTTTTTGTGGCTTTCCACAATCCATATTGAACATCTTCTATACAAGCTCCATAGGGATTAATACAAAGCATTCAAGAGCACAGATGCACATCTTTTAATATTAATGTACCTTTTGAAGGCAGTGCGCCTGCTGATTCTGCCACATTCTGCTCCCTCAACCAAAGGGGCGAAAACAAAAAATTTACAATAGATCGATATTCAAAACAGAAAACTTCAATCTTTTTTCTTTATACTTCATTGGAATATATCTATTATTCCCCTTTTAAAATCTACAGGGTGTGGGATTAAAACTGCCGCCTAGAAGAGCTAATGAATTTAGCCCTCTTTTTTATGTTCCTTCATTTCAAAAAATAAAATCCTTCAAAAGAAAGGCCAGAGGAAGTTGTTCCAATTAGAGCCTCATCGGAAATTATCTATTTTCGGCCAGTGTCAAGAACAAAACTATATTCCTGCTAGTATGATGGTCTATTGAACATGATCAGCAGCTGCAGTGGCTGTCTCTGGGCAGGTTTTAGAATATAATTAGGTTTCTAGCTATTGCCATTATGCAGTGAGATGAAGTTCAATGGTTTTATGGCAGTCATAAATACGAGGCTTTTATGTGAATTTCCACAAAAATATCATCAATCTCCAAATGCAAACATCACCTGTGGCTTGCTAATTAAAGAGGTGAAATAATACTACTGTTCCAAAAAAAGAAAAAAAAGTAGCTCTGATGCCAGTGCTTTCGTAGCATTGCTAAAAATACAAAAGGCAGGGAAGGAGGGAGAGATGACGCAGGTCTGGAAATAGCCAAAAGAAGAAGAGGGGGAAATGGCGTGGGAGGAAGAGGGGGAGAAGTAATAGTCCCTGGAAATTACTGCTAAATAAGGAAGCAAAAAGTAGGCAAAATATAATATTCTACATAAAGAACATTTCCCATTTAGAACTGTCTATATATAAACTAAAAGGGATGTGGGTGGTGCTGTGGTCCAGGTCCAGAGCCTAGGACCTGCCGATCAAAAGGTCAGCAGTTCGAATCCCCGCAACAGGGTGAGCTCCCATTGCTCAGTCCCTGCTCCTGCCAACCTAGCAGTTTGAAAGCACGTCAAAGTGCAAGTAGATAAATAGGTGCCGCTCCGGCAGGAAGGTAAACGGCATTTCCGTGCGCTGCTCTGGTTCGCCAGAAGTGGCTTAGTCATGCTGGCCACATGACCCGGAAGCTGTACGCCGGCTCCCTCGGCCAGTAAAGCGAGATGAGCGCCGCAACCCCAGAGTCGGCCACGACTGGACCTAATGGTCAGGGGTCCCTTTACCTTATATATAAACTAGTTAAACCTCCTAAAGAGTTTACAACAAATCGAAAGAGTTCACAGAATTGCTGTCTATTGCATAAAGCCTTGGAATGCTTTTTATGTTAGTTGCACCATAAAACCTCCCCGGCACAGATGAATAGAGGGGAGGTGTGTTTCTGTGTGTGTGTTTTAATATGCTCCTACTACCATGACTACAACTACAAATCTGTTCAGTTTCAGGGGTGTATTGGTGTGCACTTTGTTCAGGGGATGTTAAATTTGCATTATACTCTAAATGGAGGGCAATGGAGGCTGGGGGGAATAAAAGGGGGTGCTTGTCCTAGAATTGACAAGGAAAAGGTTTTGCTAAAAATGTGGCTGGCTGCTGAGTCACTAATTACATAACACCAGAAGTAGGTGGGGCCTACTTCCCATATTGTCCTATAAGTGATGAAGAGCTGCAGAGGGCAAATGGGTCCTTCAGAGGCAAGAATGAGTTCTCTGAAATAATCTGGTGGCTAAAGTTGATGGCAATTTAACACCATTGCTCTGTACAGTTGTTTAAGCAGTTTCCTGTGGTGAGCATAATAAGGGAAGGTACAGTGGTACCTTGGGTTAAGTACTTAATTCGTCCCGGAGATCTGTTCTTAACCTGAAACTGTTCTTAACCTGAAGCACCACTTTAGCTAATGGGGCCTCCTGCTGCTGCCATGCCGCTGGAGCATGATTTCTGTTCTCATCCTGAAGCAAAATTCTTAACCCAAGGTACTATTTCTGGGTTAGCAGAGTCTGTAACCTGAAGCGCATGTAACCTGAGGTACCACTGTACTAAAATCTGTGCTTGGAAGCTTTTAGGGTTGTTTGTCCCTCTCTCTCCAGCAAGCCTGCAGGCTGACTATCACGAAGGGTATGTCATATGTGAACAGTAAGTAGGGACTGGGTTGCATGAAGGAAAAATGTTGAGGCACTCCCAAAACTTGGCAGGAGGGTGTTGCCAATGATGCCAGCTGCACTTCCCATGTTTAAACCATTTTTCCCAACAGCCCAAAGAGAGCCAGGAGGTTGGGTGCCATTTTTCTACAGTATTCCCAATATATAATGTAGCTCTGCTGCTGCCTAGCTGCTGCCTAGCACTGCCATGCAAGCCCATGGCGGTAAGAGAGCCCTCGAGAGAACATTTTGCTCGAGGCCCCCTAGTTTTGCTGCTGAGATAAGGTCCAATGCTGCCTTACAGATGCTGGTTGATCATCCCATTGATCCTTTATAACCATAAATTTAACCTGCAAGAAGAAACGTCTCACCTGAAGACCTAATTAGGCCTGTTAGGCTACCCTGTTTGGCCCATGAGGCTGTTTTGGACAAACTACACCCACCTGATGTCTTATTATGTCAGGTGTGAGGCAGGGAAAGGTGTAGTTTGGCCAAAGGGGGTTTGCAGGCACCATACACATTATTTGGGAAGACAGGCAAACTAATGCCAGTGTACTGGAAGAAGCAAAGATCACCAGTGTCAACGCAATAATTCTTCAGCATCAACTTTGTTGGACTGGTCATGTTGTTCGGATGCCTGATTATCGTCTTCCAAAGCAACTGCTCTATTCCGAACTTTAAAATGGAAAGCATAATGCTGGTGATCAACAAAAGAGGTTAAAAGGCTCTCTCAAGGCAAATCTTTAAAAATGTAGTATAAACACCGACAACTGGGAAACACTGGCTTGCGAGCGCTCCAATTGGAGAACAGCCTTTACCAAAGGTGTCATGGGCTTTGAAGATGCTCAAACTCAGGACGAAAGGGAGAAACGTACTAAGAGGAAGGCACATTTGGCAAACCCTCACTGTGATCAACTCCCACCCAGAAACCTATGTACCCCATTGTGAAAGGACATGTGGATCCAGAATTGGCCTCCATAGTCACTTACGGACTCACTGTTAAAACCGTTTTTATGGAAGACAATCTTACTCAGCTACAAGTGATCGCCAAAGAGTAGAAGAAGATTCCACTGACCAGCTGAATCTCCACATGGGCAAAAATGGGTCACCTGATATCATGCTATCATCGTGACATCATGTGATTGAAAGGTAGATGACTTCATTCACACCTCAGACTTGGCCAATAGGGGGTAGGGGAAATATGAATTGGGTTCACCACTAGATCCAGTTCCCTACTCTTGAATCAATCTTCTTTATTTATCACAATGTACTCTCTCACTTGTTAACAATGGGCACTTGCCAAGTGACGTGGTTTATAAGGTTATATGTATCTCACAGCTGTACATATGGAGAAATGACATTAAAAAAGAAAGAAAATGTCCCTTCACCAGGTCTATGTACTCGTCCTACAAAGAATCTGGCACTACATCTTCCCAGGCATGTACTTACATCACTGTTGACAACTTCACTGTCATTGATTACAAATCTATAGCTGGCATCAGCTGAAATGCTCTCAGCCTGAAGCCAGAAACGAACTTGGCCTCTGTCCAAAACCTCATAGGTTAATTCAGACTTCAGAGGGATTGCTGGAGGGAAAGAGAAGAGCACAAAAGCAAACACATGAAGGATTTTTTCCCCTCTTTCCTTTCTTTTCTGCTTTGGAATAACTTAGCCAAAGATAAGTCCCAGCAGTTTAAAGCTTTTGAGAGTCTTCAGCAACAAACAAGTGAAATGTTATGAAAGCTAAATGGAACCCCTCCATGGTATTTGCACAGATGTGTATTAAAGCTGGTTTTGCATGAGTCAGAGCACAAGCTGAAGTGCATATTTATTGCAATATTTAGGGCTTTTAAATACATAATCCAGCAAATATTAGACATATCCAAGCTGAATCCATTCATCCAAATACGTTTGCAGTGGTGAAGAAGATCTCTCTTAAACAGAAACTAATATTTGCATTTAATTAATAGAAGGATAAGCAAGCTGCTCTATTTAAAAAAAAAAACACTTTTCATTACTTTACTCCAATCAACGGAGTGTAAATATATTCCTTCTGGGACTGAATATTAGATTCAGAAGTCCTACTTACTTGGATTTCTGATTTCATGGCTTAGTGTCATCAGACGTTCAAGCTCTGAAATGAAGGACAATTTTCATGTTTTAATTTATTCTGACAGTCAAAATAAATGTTAAGAACAGTATATGACTCCATAAAGCACTAATAATCTTTTTTTTTTCCATTTCGGTGAAGAAGATACCTATGAAAAGTCAACTTTTGAAAATGAAAGAATATGAGAAGAGACAGAGAGTTTGAAAAGGGCCGTATACCTCATGCAGAATGTCCCAGGTTCAATCCCTGTCATCTCCAAGACAGACTTGGGGAGACCCCTTTCCGAAATTATAGAATTATTGCAGAATTGTAGAGTTGGAAGGGACCACGAGGGTCATCTAGTCCAACCCTCTGCAATATTTTGCCCAATGTGGGGCTCGAACCCACAACCTTAAGATGAGAGTCTCATGCTCTACCAACTGAGCTATCCAGCCCTGGAGCTCTGCTGCCTGTCAGTGTCAAGAATACTGATGTAGATAGACCAAAGGTCTGACATGGTTTAAGACGGCTTTCTACATTTCTAAGTTCAGAATGAAATATACTAAAAGCAAAAGGTAAAATGTCCAAAACAAGCAGACCCAGGGGCTGAGTGAGACTGCCACCTTAGGCAGCCGATTTGGAGTGTCATGAAAGGGCAAGAGATTGGTGGTTATTTAAATTACTAGTGTTGTATTTACTGCCAGGGAAGGGTGCTTATGAGATGTGCCAAAATAACACGACTGCCCTTTGTTAAGATGCACTTTGGGTACAATGAAGAAAGGGCATTTGCGGTTCCACCTCTGGATGAAAATTGTCTTGGGCCAGCCCTAATCCAACATCTACGTCTCTCATTTCTCTGCTGAGCTGACCCTGTTCCCTGGTGTCTCCTTTTGAAAGGGTCTCCTTTCAGCGTTTGCAAAAGAGAATGAAAGCTGGTGGACAGGAAATGTTTACAAAGATACACAGCAAATGTCAATAAATCCTCATAGAAATTGTGCAAAAGGCTAGGTTCTACATAGCTGGATACAGAGATTAACCCTACTTAACACATTAGAATTGCTAATGAGAGCTCAGAAAAAGGAACTAATTGCACAATGTGCAAATTTGCAAGTAACAAAGAAAAGGCAAAATTAGCAAGTGAAACATCAAGGAAACCCAACAGATAGTTCTATCTCATTTCTAAAATGTATTACATGCATCTAAGGCCCATTCATTTCAACGGTTTCCTAGTTTGTGGGGAAACATGAATCCTAGAGCTTGTGGGATAAATGTAATATAAATGTAATATGATCAATAAGGACTGGGCACCTTAGAATTGTATCCAGAAATAAGCCTATATAAATTATTATTATTATTACTATACATTTTGCCTTGCAACCTGAGACATATGCCACATGTGTAGATATGTTTTATGTGTTACAAGTCTTTCATTACATGTGTTTTATTATGATGTTTTCATCATCTTTGCTTGTCTGTTAAAATCTGTTTGCTTGTTTGTTTTGTTTTGTTTGTTGGCTATAAACTGAACTTGGCTGAACTTTTGATTTGGACCTGATGCTAAAAAAATAATAGTAAATAGTTGTAGTATTGTGGCTCTTGAGTTACTGGTGCTCTTGAGGGTGCAGAGTGTCTTCCATAAGCTTAGGCTGGTGACCCAACTATTTGGACAGGGATAACATAGATAGTAATCTATGCTCTGAAAACCTCCAAGTTAAACTATTGCTTCAAAAACAGTTCGGAAGCTTCAGTTAGTGCATAATACAGCTACCCAACTATTGAGAGGTTCAAGGATCATACAATGGCAATCTTGTTACAACTACACTGGCTGCCTGTATGCTTCTGAGCCCAATTCAAAGTCCTGGCTTTGATCTATAAAGCTCTTTATGGCTTAGGACCCCAATATCTTCTGGAATGCCTCTCCACATTTAAACCTAACTGGACACTTAGATCATCTTCTGAGGCCCTTTTCAAGCTCCCCTCTCTGAGGGAAGCTCAGAGGGTTGTAACAAGGGTCTTTTCAGTTGTGGCACCCTATCTGTGGAGTGTTCTCCCCAAGCAAGGTCTACCTTTTTTGACATCTTTTTGGCGTCAGGTTATCATTTTCCCCCAGGCTTTTGAAAGACTGAGATGTGAGATGATGCTGTTTTGTTCCTAATGTGCTGCCAAGCTTATTGTGGTTGTTATGGGGTTAGTCTGCCCCCCCCCCCCCGTTTTTATGATATAATGTATTTATATTTATGTTTTTTAATATGTTGTAAGTCGCTTGGACACCTTAGGGTACCAAGCGACCATCAAGTCAAATAATTAACAATCAAAGTAGTAGTAGAGCTGGAAAATTATATATCTCTATTGACTTTTCTATTGTTTAAGCAGTATTTAATTATATCAAACGTTTCTTGTTATTGTTGTTGTTTTAAAAAAGCCAAATTCTAGAATCTGAAAATTCAAAAAAATGTCTTTCCTTAAAAAAAATTAATGGCTATAAAAGTTTCATGTCCTCTTTGGCATAGAAACAATGAAGGGTGAGATGCATACATTTGATTTGGAGGTTAATAAAGTTCCCTGTTTAGCTTTATATAACTCTGCCATGCCCTATAAAGAATACAAGATTATTTTCTTACCTTCTTCATCCATAATAAAACTGGATGAAATACCATCAGTATCGCTAACAGCAACAGCATAGGTTCCCAAATCATCCTTGTCAGGTTTCATAAAATAAAGTTTAGAACTAAAAAATAAAGTGCAAAAAAAAACCAGGTGACTACTTGTTTGCTAAAAGTATCCTGATTTTCAAAGACTTCTTTAAAACAACTGTAGAACTTACTGTTCTCCAACTGTTTCAACTTTATATTTATCATGATCTTCTATCTCTTCATAGAATTTACTCCAAGCAAAATGAGAAGCATCTGAAATTTCTTTGCAGTCAAAGGCAAGGTAAATATTGCCTTCTTCATCCACACCTGCAGTGATTTCCTTAGTATCTGCAATACATGATTGCCATGAGAAATGTAATTATTAAGGGGATGTATGGGTTCTGTATGGAGGGGATGAATGTTGATTCAATTAAGAGAGTTTTAAAGTCTGGAATGTTCCTTTAATTAGTTCAATTTGCTGCTGAAGCCAGAGGGAAGAAGCAGCTTACAAACAGAGAGAGCAAACAAGTTTATTTTAAGAGCTCGCAACAGTGGGGAAATGGGGCCGTTGCAGAGATATTATTATACCATCTAGCATTCTCACACAGTGAAGTTTCAGAGACAGGACAGGGTTAGAATTGGGAGGTGGTTTCAGTGTGCCCATGAAAGTAGAAACCAACATAAAACACAGGGTTTCAGTAAGAAGCAAAAATGGCTTTAGGGGTGCACTTTGACCTCTTTGGGTCTCAACCCTTTGGCTTTATAGTCAGATAGGAAAATAAACACATCTACCCCTTCCAGGGTTTAAAAAGTTACCCCGCATTGTAGATATTTGGGCATTTTAGAAGTATAGTGGTCAATATCATGTCTTCATACCTGGTCTAGCCTGGACCAGCACAGCTTCAGAAACATCCGAGGGCTTGCCTACACCAGCATCATTCACCGGACGAATTCGAAATACGTAAGATCTGCCCTCATGTAATTCAGTGACCTTAAAAAAAATACAGACAATGAAGTGCTTTCTACTAACAAAAAGATGGGGGGAAATTAGAAGTGACAACATCCCAAATACCACAGCAAATAACTTCCAAGTACTTTCCTTCCTAAGGGACGCGGGTGTTGCTGTGGGTTAAACCACAGAGCCTAGGACTTGCCGATCAGAAGGTCGGCGGTTCGAATCCCCACAACGGGGTGAGCTCCTGTTGCTCGGTCCCTGCTCCTGCCAACCTAGCAGTTCAAAAGCACGTCAAAGTGCAAGTAGAGAAATAGGTACCGCTCTGGTGGGAAGGTAAACGGCTTTTCCGTGTGCTGCTCTGGTTCGCCAGAAGCGGCTTAGTCATGCTGGCCACATGACCCGGAAGCTGTACGCCGGCTCCCTCGGCCAATAAAGCGAGATGAGCGCCGCAACCCCAGAGTCGGCCACAACTGGACCTAATGGTCAGGGGTCCCTTTACCTTTACCTTTACCCTCCTTCGTTGGAGGTGTTTAAGTAGAGGTTGGGTGGCTATCTGTCATGGACGCTTTAGTTGAGATTCCTACAGTGCAGGGGGTTGGACTAGATGACCCGGGTGTCCCTTCCAACTCTAAGATTTTCTACCTTTTGATAACGGTGTGATGTTGGCTTCTCGTTGAATGTGAACCATTCTTCTCCTTCCTCCTCCTTGTAGTCCACAAAATATCCACTAACAGGGCTGCTGCCAATGTAAACAGGCGCTTTCCAGAGAATCACAAGGGATGTATCCCTAACCTCACAAAACGTAAGATCGTAGGGAGGGCCTAAAGAAGATGGATCATAAATGGATGTCAACAAGAGAAATGAGGGAGAAAGTCAGTTCAGTTCACATTTAAAGGCAAACTTCACTCATTAGCACTTTTTAACGTATGCATAAAAATGCATATATTGGTGAAAATAACATACCGAAATGTATTATATTAGGGTGAATTGCTTTGCAAAAATTTGTATATCCACAATGGTTAGTTGATGTCTGTTTTTCACTCTTTAATAGGTTTTTTTGTTGTTGTTGGTTTTGTTTCTATTGCTGTAAACTGCTTTGACATATTCTTAATGATATAGTAGTATACAAATAATTTTATGAATAAATAAAATTACATATAAATGTGTCTATTGAGAGAAATTTGCACTAGGACACTGCTGAAATTTCATGGGGACTTTAAAAAAAAAGAATCACAAATTAATGTGGAAATGTTGAGAACTGAAAATTGGAAGGAAAAAAATTCTCTTAGCAACAAGTTAAAAGAGCAGACCTGGAAGGAGTAGGAACAAAGCCCATTGCTTCCTTCAACAATATTAAATTATGTCAGAATTGGATCCACAGTTCAGCCAAAATTCACAGATGGCAAAACTGGAGAGGCCATTTCATTGAATGTTCTCTTTGGGGGACCTGAAATTTCCTGACTGTTCAGGAGGAGCTGAAAAGAAGAGCATTTTCCAAACATTTGTCAGAAAACGCTTTTCTGAGAAATGTCAGTCCAGTCCTAATTACCACCTAGCAAACAGGTTCATCCCCTGTTTCCTGTACAAGAGTGATACATTAGAATTCAAGAGCATAGATTGCTAAATGGAATTTAGTAGTTTCAATCTGAGGTAAGAGGCATTTCAATGGGAGATTCCATGTGTTCAAACAGTATTTTGTGTGTGTGTGTGCATGCACAAATGCTTCCTTTAAATACAGTTTTAATTTATTACTGTTCTGATGTGCCAACCTGCTCCACTGAGTTTAGAACTAACTTTGTCACCGAATACAAATGATTTCATTAACACTTATATTGATTTTACTGTTTCCACATGAATAGCATGCACAAAATGGAAACTAGTATTCGCCACTGAAGTCCTTCAAGGCAGCAAGTAGTGTTTGAATTTCTGTTGCAAAGGGTTTGTATCAATCTGCTTGTGTTTTGTGAGGAAGTACTTTTCATGGTAATAGAACAACAACAAAAAGGCATGAAGTGGAAGGCTAGAGAAAAATTCAAGGAATGTAATGATATTTCCCTCGAATCCAGCTATAAGCAGGTGCCTTATTCATGTCTTTCTATGTTGAGAGGCTGAATCTTTACTTCATGATTTATTTTTCTATAGCTGTCATTGAGAGTTCCAGTGCAACGCAGCTTACCACATTAATATTTATATACCCAAATATTAAAATACTCTCATATAAAAAGAACCGCAGCAGGTTTGTGCCACAATTTCCCAATGTAATTCAAACTGCTTTATTCAAATAATTCAGGACAAGCCCATCATTTTCCTGCTTCTAGGTGTGTCTATTAAAGACTAAAAGACTAGCCTGAAATTCTGCAAACATGTGCAGAGGCAATAATCCAAAGTGGAAGGTTATAGAAAGGACTCAAAGAAGTAAATAGTGATTCCCTTTTTCTCTCAGCATGATTATAGTCACTTTCTTGAGATTGGAATCTATTTATGATCAAAAGCTTGAGGCTGAAGATGTATTCCCTTCAAATGAAACAGACAAACAACATTACCTAGAAGCTTCTGTTTGCTTTGATTAATTAGAGAGCTGGGCAAGCTATCTGAAGCTCACCTTGGAAGAACTTGGAAAGTTTCCAGGAATGGAGATAGGAAAATTTGGGTCATTTTTTGAATACTTTTGTTGTTTTTGTTGCAAATGCAGAAACCCTTGGCAGAATGATCATTTTCCTGAGCACTTGGGCCCTGATTCTCTGTTAGCCCAAGTGTCAGAGGAATATAGATGGGAAGAGAAAGGAGACCTTGGAACGACTCCTTACGTGCCAAAACAAAAAAATTCCTTCCGGTAGCACCTTAAAGACCAACTAAGTTAGTTCTTGGTATGAGCTTTTGTGTGCAAGCACACTTCTTCAGATACGTGCCTTACGTGCCGCCATTGTTGCTGCTTCCCTCACTATTTGACAAATAAGGGAAGGAGTAATGGTGTTTCAGTGGGTAAGAAGGCTTTTTTGGGGAGGGGGGACTGACAGGGATAGTATGAGGGCATTTTTCCGAGTCCTCAGATTGACTTTCAGAAACAAACTGAGATCTTTTAATTGATTGATTTTTTAAAAAAGATTGCATATCATTTCTGAGTTCATCTAAAGATTGGGGCCACTCACCCACCAGTAATTGAGCACACTTCTGACAATATTCTCTCCACTGATGAACTAACCACAGTTGATTCACAAAATGGAAGGGAACATAGGTGCCATCTCTAGGGGGCCCTGGGTGCCAATGCACCCACAAAAGTTTCACAGTGGGTGCCTAGCCGGGTGCCCTATGGTGTCGCATGTGTGATGTCACATAGAACCCCAAGGCCTGACGGGGCTCGACGCAGCCACTGGAAGCTCTGACGGGGCCCCTCACACCATGTGATGTCATGTGTGTGCCATGTTGGGTTGTGTGTTGCCATGTGATGCCACGCATGTGGCATAGTACTAATAATAATAATAATAAATTATTATTTATACCCCGCCCATCTGGCTGGGTTTTTCCAGCCACTCTGGGCAGCTTCCAACAAAACACTAAAATACAATAACCTATTAAACCCCTAAACAGGGCTGCCTTTAGATGTCTTCTAAAAGTTTGGTAGTTATTTTTCTCTTTGACATCTGGTGGGAGGGCGTTCCACAGGGAGGGTGCCACTACAGCCCACAGAAGAAGAAGAAGAAGAAGAGTTTGGATTTGATATCCTGCTTTATCACTACCCTAAGGAGTCTCAAAGCGGCTAACAATCTCCTTTCCCTTCCTCCTTCACAACAAACACTCTGTGAGGTGAGTGAGGTTGAGAGACTTCAGAGAAGTGTGACTAGCCCAAGGTCACCCAGCAGCTGCATGTGGAGGAGCCGGGAATCGAACCCGGTTCTCCAGATTACGAGTCCACCGCTCTTAACCACTACACTACACTGGCTCCCACAGGCCTTGTATTGCTTTCCCCTGATAAACTGTGAAAACCTCTTCTTATGACAAACTGGAGTACTGTGCTTAAAAGTCAAACATATTAAATTACAACTGCCATTGTCAAGTGATAACATTTGAACTGTCACTCATTTTCAAAAATGCATTCCCTTTATGAATGGCCAAACTACTTACCAGGTTCTGGCATTGTCCAAGCCTCACATTTGAAATGCTCGCTGGGTTCAGATGCCTGCCCTATGCCGGCGATATTTGCGGCAGCAATTTTGAATTCATAGTAGGCGTTTTCTGTCAAATCCTCTACCTTTGCAGAACAGTTGACATTAAAAACAAATTTAACATGGGTAATATTCACATGACCTTCTTAATAGAAGTAAGACATTCAAAATCTTCTCATTTATTTGGAGTTAACTTCCGTAGTGCTTTAAGCTAAATAACCAAGTTAATTTAAAATGAAAAAATTGGGAGGAGAGCTCTTTAGCTATTTAAATATGGACAGGTTCCAAAAGAGAAGCAATGGCTGGTCTGTTTAAAATAAAATTTCTAATGGGAAACTGTCCTGTGGGACTTTTAATGGCTGTCTTTTTATAACATGAGATTTTGTTGGCAATAGATAACAGATGAAATAAGCTACTGTCCAGAATCGTTCATCAATCAGCAACAAGTAACAGTAAGATGTAGCTAGAAATCAACCACAGCTCAAACATGCTGGTCAATTGTTGCATCCTGTCTTCTGACTTCCAGGAGAAACAAAGCACAAGGCTGGGCTTATCTATACATGCAAACCAACACTTGCAGTTTGTTTCTCCCAAACCAACATGAGCAATAAATCATGAGCAGATCTTAGCTCATGCTGGTGGTTGTTTGGAGTAAAACAGACCCTAGTTGGCATGTACCACTAAGGCAAGACTTGTCCTTGTGTTTCTCCTGAAAGCAGGCGGGGCGAAGCGGAACAGAAGTGATTGACAGGCATGCACCAGCACACTGCTTGTTCATGGTAAACTATGGTTTATTTCTGACTATGGCTTACTGTTACAGTGATACCTCTGGTTAAGAACTTAATTCGTTCTGGAGGTCCGTTCTTAACCTGAAACTGTTCTTAACCTGAGGTACCACTTTAGCTAATGGGGCCTCCTGCTGCTGCTGCGCTGTTGCCACTGCTGCGCAATTTCTGTTCTCATCCTGAAGCAAAGTTCTTAACCCAAGGTTCTATTTCTGGGTTAGCAGAGTGTGTAACCTGAAGCGTCTGTAACCTGAAGCGTTTGTAACCCGAGATACCACTGTATGTGCAAACAGCATCACAGTCTCATCCTGTTCTGAACTTGTCTTTTCCTTTATGCCAGCATGAATAGACCACTATAGAAGCATTGTCTCAATGCAAGAGGAAGGGAGGGAAAACCCAGCCAGATGGGTGGGGTATAAATAATAATAAAAAAATTATTATTGTTATTATTATTATTATTATTATTATCATCATCATCATCATCATCATCTTATCCACTGCATGCAACTGCACAACGTGCCCATACAGACAATATGTGCTACTGTTTCTTCTCTTCCAGGCCATATTTTGGAATGGTTTCATCACAGCCAAAATTACATCTTAAAAATAAAGTGATATTAAGTCTAAATACCAAAGTTTGAAAGCAATACTGACCGTATAAATCCTCTCTTTAATAAGAGAAGAGTTGACTTCATGCCAGTTGTGATGATGTAACTCTCGTTTGTCTATGTAATAACCCAGAATATTTGACCCACCACTGAATCGTGGAAGCTTCCAGCCAATGGTCATTGAGTGGCCATCACAGTTGAGAAGTGTGAGACCATAAGGAAAGGAGGGGCAGGCTTAAAGAAATCAAGCGCATGAAACATTATAACAATGTCCAAATTGAACATCTCGCATAATACCAAATTGCTTCTTTTCTACCTATCAGTTACGTTATGGTGAAATAATGGTTTTAGACTCAGCTAACAAATTTAAGAATATACATAATCCTATGCATGTCTACTCAGAAGCAAGTCTCATAGTGCTCACTGGGGTCTACCTTAAACACATTATAGGTAAAGAAAGGCTTAACTAAGGCATTATTTCCCATCATCCCTCAGTAATGCTCTTCCATGTTCCCTTGCAACAGCATTAACATAAAACAGCTAAGTTAATCATCTTTCTAATGTGCTAAAGACCCCAAAGATTAGATTGTTCAGAATGCAGGTGGTGCTGTGGACTAAACCACTGAGCCTAGGGCTTGCCAATTGGAAGGTTGGCAGTTCGAATCCCTGTGACAGGGTGAGCTCCCGTTGTTCAGTCCCAGCTCCTGCCCACCTAGCAGTTCGAAAGCAGGTCAAAGTGCAAGTAGATAAATAGGTACCACTCTGGTGGGAAGGTAAATGGCGTTTCCGTGTGCTGCTCTGGTTCACCAAAAGCAGCTTAGTCATGCTGGCCACATGACCCAGAAGCTGTCTGTGGACAAACGCCGCCTCCCTTGGCCTATAGAGTGAGATGAGCATGCAAACCTCATGGTCATTGGTACCTTTACCTTTACCCTTACCCTTCTTCTTCAGCAACTAAATTCCTTTAATGAGCCAAGCTAACAAGGGTTGTCCTATATTGCTGTGACTCCCCACATCCTACTGGAATGTGCCATGCCATTCCTCACAGGGAAACTTCTGATAATGTGAAACAGTCCCATGCTATTGGGACATGAAGCAGTGTGCCACATGTTATACAGCACATGACAGAGTCACTGCAGGGAGATGGCTCACCGCTTGGATCAGGTAACACATATGCCAGCCCTGTGACACTTGTGAGCACAAAAGAATTCTCAGTGTGTTTTTGTTGCTGTTACTGAATCTGGATCATTACAAAACATCACTTACTGAGGGCTGCTTGTACTGTTATAGGTTCAGACTCCTGAGAATTTTCACTCATTCCCACTGCATTTGCAGCCTTCACACGAAAGACGTATTTCTCTCCTGTTGCTAAGCCATGCACAGCAAATCTGAAAGAAATGGGGATGGCGGCTGTTACAGGGATTGAATGGAAAGATGTATACATGGACTATATTACATAATGAGAATTCCTGACCTATATTTGGATCTGATTTCACACTTTATCACTACCCGAAGGAATCTCAAAGCGGCTACCATTCTCCTTTCCTTTCCTCCCCCACAACAAACACACTGCGAGGTGAGTGGGGCTGAGAGACTTCAGAGAAGTGTGACTAGCCCGAGGTCACCCAGCAGCTGCATGTGGAGGAGCGGAGACGCGAACCCGGTTCACCAGATTACGAGACTATCGCTCTTAACCACCACACCACACTGGCTCTCATCAAAAGTATGTTCTATGTGAGCAAATTTGACGCATTGTTGAATATAATTTCTGCAACATCTCCCTTCAAACGAGTTGGGAAAGATGTACACATTTGATTCTAGCCCTCTTCATAGTTCCTGTGCCCTCAGCGGTTCAGGGGCCGGTGGACCAGGAGAGGGCATTCTCTGGGGCAGCCCTTAAATTGTGGAATTCCCATCCTCACATGATGCATTTGACACCTTCATTCCAAAGTTTCCATCATATGCCAAAGACAGATCTCTTTGCTTTTGGCACTTGAGGTATTTATATTATATGCCCTAGGGCCTAATGGTTAAAAGGAGGCAATAAATGCAGTTAAGTAACAATAATTACAACAATAACCACTTGCATGGTATATTCAGTGCTTTTCTTCTTGAAAAATGGTGCTTGAGTACTCCCAGAAAAAGCACTTATATTATTAAGCATCAAATTAATGGGGAAATGAAGAGTTTGGTATCTAGAGAATACAGTGGTACCTTGGGTTACATACGCTTCAGGTTACATACTCCGCTAACCCAGAAATAGTACCTTGGGTTAAGAACTTTGCTTCAGGATGAGAACAGAAATCGTACTCCGGCGGTGCGGCGGCAGCGGGAGACCCCATTAGCTAAAGTGGTGCTTCAAGTTAAGAACAGTTTCAGGTTAAGAGCAGACCTCCGGAACGAATTAAGTACTTAACCACTGTAATTTGAAGGTAGCTGAAGCTAAGAAGCTCTGAACCTAGTCAATGTCCATCCAAAATTCATGTAAGGCCCTGAAGTTGTTTGACCAAAGGGCAGATTTTTTAAAAAAGGGAAAAGAAAGGTAATAAATCAAACCATCACAATTCCCTTTACCTGTTATAGCCTATGGGCTTATGGTTACAAGGTTCCCAGTGATTCGATCCTGCCACAGAACAGTCAATGTAGTAGCCAAACAGGTCTTCTTCGTGTTTTGGCTTGTCCCACTGGACAACAACAGAGGTTTTTGTGTTTCTTGTTGCCACTATACGTCCCGGAGCAGAAGGAACAACTGTGCCACAAGAAGAGAAGGTTTCGTTTGTAACTAATTTGCATATCAACATATAGCCAGCTTACTCGCCAGCTCTTGGTACACCAACAAATAACTACTTAGCACACAATATCCCAGTTGCCGAACCAGCACAATACCAATGCAATACAGCCCAAAGCTAAGCACTTTTCAGTCCTAGCAATTTTAATGGGAAAGTGTGATGATGCCAATGTCTGGAAATAATGCGTTCAAGATACCCTCTCAGCTTCCAAAGAGAGATTCTTTGTCCTAAAATTTGTACTGTTCTTGGAATTCAAAATGAGGCTATGGATGCTTACAGACTCTCTATTTTGGATGGGATTCAATCACATACCAGGAAATTCAGGCTGCACAATTAAAGAAGATCTAGTGCTCTTTCAAAACAAACCTGCTTCCCCAAAATGTTTGACTTTTTGCAGTAAGGAAAGTAATGGGGAAATGCACTGAATAGTGTGGGGTAGCACTTGCTTGACAAACTGTGGTCTAATTTCCTACAAAAAAGAATCAGGATGAATGTTCATTAAGTAGCCTGTGTATTCTAATCTCTCCATGTGCAAATTAGGATAAATGCTCAATAAACAGGCTGTCTGGAAGTGACCTATGTTGTGTTTACATGCTAATTTTGTGCCTATGCAGTCTTTGCTAATCAGAGTGGGTGATCAAACCCAGCAGCCACTGTTGACAAATGCTCAGAAGTTGATTACTATAAACCCCTAACCCCAATGGGATTATCTTTGATTGCTGTACTTCACTAGAACTTTTTAAAATGGGAAACTCATTTGCAGAAGAACATCTTGGCTCCTGAGCAATCAATTGGCCCAGGAACTTCCAAGATCAAAAAAAACCAGGTACGTCTCAAAGGCAGACAGCATGTAAATGTGACCTTTAAAGTTATTCACGGGGAAAGGTATTTACAGAAATAAGCAAAATCTCAAAACAGGATGTACAATGTAATCCATACTGAGGTTTATTAACAAACTTCAAAGATACCCAAATTAAATTATGACACAAGGAACTTATTACTTTTCTTTTGGTTGTGGCACAATTGCTTGTAACAAAATGGGAAATGACTTGATCCCCTACACATCACACAATGGAAACAGAATATATGGACAATTGCTTTATCTGAGAAACTAAGAGAGTGGACGTGGGTGGTGCTGTGGGTTAAACCACAGAGCCTAGGGCTTGCCAATTAGAAGGTCGGCGGTTTGAATCCCCACGATGGGGTGAGCTCCTGTTGCTCGGTCCCTGCTCCTGCCAACCTAGCAGTTCGAAAGCAACTTAAAGTGCAAGTAGTTAAATAGGTACCGCTCTCGTGGGAAGGTAAATGTGCGCTGCTCTGGTTCACCAGAAGCGGCTTAGTCATGCTGGCCACATGACCCAGAAGCTGTACGCCAGCTCCCTTGGCCAATATAGCGAGATGAGCGCCACAACCCCAGAGTCATCCACTACTGGACCTAATGGTCAAGGGTACCTTTACCTTTACCTTTAACTAAAAGAGTACATGCACAGGATGATGCATGTATCCGATGACTGGCACACACCAACTAGGCATATATATTTATGGGAAAATTTGAAACATTTGTCTACTGTTTTGAGCGTGAAGGGAAGATGGCTCTGCTTCTACATGGGGAAGACTGAGAGGAAAGGAGCTGCACCATGGCAACAGGTCCCGCCTCCTGAGTAGTAGCTCCCATCAATCTGGTGCCAATCTGCTGTCTCAACCATCACTGAAGCTGCCTTCGCTTGACCCACAGACCCTAAGCTGCATTGTGAGAATGTGTTTTCATCCCATAAAGGCTGTGTTGGATGCAAAATTTAGGAGTTTTCTCATGTTTATGCATTTGTTATTTTTTTATATCTGGCACTTCCTGCAATCAGGAGCACAAGATAGCTAACACTGCCTAAATAAAACAAAGATTCAATAAGAAAACCATAGTTAAAACCACAACATCATACTGTTCTCCTGACTTGGTTGGAAATAGAGATAAGCAGAATTCACTCGTCGTAAATCATGTGTTTATTTCTTCTCGCTTGAAACTTTAACTGTGCTTAACTGTAGCTGAATCCTGCCCCACTAGCATTACAACATTTTTACTCTAGTTTGGTAGACAGAAACACCGATACAAATATACAAATGCTAAACAACAATGCTGATTAAATTGTCATATAACTCCTCTTAAAAAGGTAGGAAGGTGAGATAGACATCTCTCTCTCTCTCTCTCTCTCTCTCTGTGTGTGTGTGTGTGTGTGTGTGTGTGTTACTATAAGAAAGAAGTCAGACCTCAATTTCTATGCCTTATCAGAAGAATATAATTTGAAGAGCTCTAGTTGCTAGGCAATATCCAGTCCATGGGCATGACTATGGATTTTGGTTGGGAGAATGATGAGTTGCCTCACAGGATTCACAATCACCTTTTAAATTTTGCCATATACACGGTATGCACAGTCTTGAACTTGCTAGCAGAACATTCTACTTTTCAGCGCCAACAACACCCCAATATCACTTTTTATTAACGTTTTAAAACCGACTTACCAATGGCCTCTTGTGCTTGAATAGGAGGTGTTATTTCAGAAGGATCGCTGATCCCATGCTTGTTTGCTGACAAAACTCGGAAAACATATGATTTCCCTTCAGCAAGGTCAAACACTGCATAGCGGGGAGATCTCACAGCCACTTGAGCGTTGACCCTCTGCCAGCTTCCACTGCCAACCACAGACTATTCGAAAATAAATAAATGAGTGTGATTATCACTACTTTGTAAAGGTTGTAGAAAAAGGTCCTTGAAATGCTTAGATCACTAAACCGTCAGCACAAATCCTTATTGTTTCCAGATAGTCAGCTGCCAACTATCCCGTTCGTTATCTGTCTAATATGGGATCACTAAGCATGGATTCATGCCAAATAGAATGTAACGTGAGCCTTTTCTTTTACCTTGCAGGAGCTTGTCTGTTTGAAGTCTGTCATCAATAAGGGCATTATAAAAGCAGAGAGATTTTGTTTGCGTGTGCATGCGTGTGTGTGTGTGTGTGAATAATAATAATCATCTTAAAACAGATGTTCCTCAAACAGGATTATTGTTTCCCAGAGTCTGGAAATTGTTTGCAGCAATCCGAGAATGAACTACTTTGTGAGCATTGCTCAGTCCTGATAACGGTTGTATTGCTACTGTTTTACTGTCCTTGTGATTATTAAGAATTGAGTAGGTTTCTGCACATCCCTTGAAGTAAGCCCCACTGAACTCAATAGAGATTACTTCTGAGTAAATATATATAAAAGCTTGCCTTGCTAGTCACCTGAACTGGTTTTTTTCCTATTGCACTTAGTATTGTGCCATAAGGGGATCCTCTTTTCTCCTGAGTATGTTCACTGAAAATAGGAAAGCAGGCACCAAACCTTGCCAAGAAAAGCAACTGGCTGATTTTCCTTTGGGAAGCAGAAACACTCAGGGCAAGTGGTTAGTCAAGGCACTTCCCATCCTCACAAACTCTTTCTAACAGGAAGGCTAAGGTTTCGCTGTTTCTCAGTGGTCCATCAAATACAACTCTCACTTGTTCTCAATCTAGACCAGGCCAACCAAGCCCTGAAAGAGCACTTTATTTTGAATGCATTGTGTTTTTCTGTTGGCCACGAGAAAAAAAATCAAAGTACCAAAACATTATATTTTTCTGGTCTTTTTCATCTTCCTCTTGCCTAGACTGGTTTGCTAATTCTATTGTTTTGCTTGCTGAAACTGGGGAAACTATCTGAAATGAAAGGGTATGTGGCCATGAAATGCCTTACAGCTGAATGCAACTATATGGCACAGTACCTTCTCAATGAAATATGATAATGGCTCTTTGCCACGGGGAACAGGTGGATCCCAGCTGAGTACGACATATGTTTTGCTGGTTTCTGAAGCGTGTACGTTGGTGGGAGGTCCTGGAATCTTAACATCGCCTAGAGGAGCAATAAACTCAGTAAGTGTTAAATGCCAGATTAACCTCCCAGGTCAGCGCTTATTTGAGAGCTTGTCTTCCTGAACTCCCTCGCTAGAGTGCATTGCTTGGCTATTAAGGGCTATAGTATCAGCTTTACAGTTTATTAAAGTTGCTTCATTTCTATTTTAAGACATCCAAGCAAGCCAATTAAAAGGGAAGGATTGATTTTTCACAGGCAGTGTTAAAAAAAAACCACAAAAATCTGAAGAGGGGAAAAAAATAAAAATCCATGTGTATTCGTCTCACAATATCTTTGTTCTACTTTGATCACATTTGAATCACTTTAATCTGCTGTACTAAATGGCTTGATAAAGTGTTCATGCTTTATGCAGATGTGAGACAGAGCTGATCAAAGACAGGAGCCCAAAAGCTTCCGCCCCTGAAAAATGAGCAAGGAGGAAAATTCGCATGAAAGATCACAGCAATTAAGTATAAAACAGTACAGGTAAAGCACAGAGTAACGGAATAAATATCTCTTCTACACCAGGAATGATAACGAGAACCAATGACACATACAGCATAGGAATGGAGAAATGAGTCTCCAATCACCTTTGCCCTCAAATTCCCAACAAGCAACAATCTAAGACTTCCTAATTTGGGAAAACTGAGAGATGACAGAGATCAGAGTGACTGCCCACACTGCCTTAGTTTGCCCAATCCATGCTTGTAACTCAGCAAAAGTGTCTGATATTGTTCCCACCTCATTCCCTATCTTGTCCTGAAGGGTGCAACTAGAATTTAGGAAAGATGACTGAATGCTGCCAAAAATAGTAAACCCTTCCTCATCTTTCTCTTGCAATGCCTAGGTAGAAAAGGGTAAGATGCGACGTCATCACATTTCCTGTTTCCATGCCTCTGCATGCACAGAAATGGAGATGGGAAAAAGGGACTTAGGGTGCATTGCATATTTTGAATTTCCAAAATATAGGGTCATGGGCAGCAGAGGGAATCAACACCCAGATGGAATGCTCAAAGGATAAACACGCAAGGCTGTTTGTCCATTTCTACTGCATTTGCCCCTGTGTTTTTCTGGGCAAAGATATCACACCCCTCATTGTGACCATATCAATCAATCTTTATTACGGTCCAGAGACCCAGCAAATCGTTACAAAGCAATGCACAATTCAGACAGCCTACCTCCAGGTTAAATAAGCATTTTGTTCAGACTTAAAGATAGGAATCATTGCTTCTTGCAACCACCGATAAAAACTTCGCCAGTGCTAATGTTCTAACATTTGTCCGGTCTTCCAATAGGAACCTGACATAGTGAGCCTCTGATTTTCCCGGGAAAGGTACCAGCAAGGGCAATATCAGTTCAGCCCTGGCTTGCTCATATTTCACACAGTGCAGCAAAATATGTTTTATAGAACTGATGTCTTGAGCACACGAGCAAAGCATTGTGACCATAGCTCCCGCTTCCTTTTGGAATCCAACCCCTGAGACATCCAACAGGAAGAAAGACTCCATCACACAGAGAGAAGACTTCTAGAGTGACTCCTATTAAAAACTGTAAGACACACAGGCCATGGTTTCCTTTGAGTGCATGAAGGTGCTCTGACCTTTAGCATCCCCGTTGTGAAAACCCTGCTTCAGTTTAGAACAGTCATGCCAATGAGAACTGCAGTGGTTCAGTCCCAGACTTTTTCTATGCCTGTAGGCTCCACAGTCAAAGAAGCAGAAAGGAGTTGGTATCTTTGGACACTTGCAGAATTCAAGATTTGCAAAATCCAGTATAAACTGGCCTGATCTGTATCTCCCAGATTAGTGTGATCATAATATAGGTATACACTGGATTTTACAGTTCTCTGAATATTGCAACATTTCAGCTCAAAAAAAATATGTTGGGATAAAATATATTTAGATGTGTGCATTTTGAGAGAAAACATGTTCAAAAATATGTTTATATATGTATGTATGTAATTATGCAGTTTTAAAAAAAGAAATCACACAAATTAATGTGGAAATAGAAGTGAATACATATGGAGGTGAAATGGGCTACAGTCACTAGAGATTCCCTAGTATTTGAGAATTGCTACTAGAAACATGCCCCTGAAAGAAGGATCCCCTCCACAAAAATTCATGAAAACCCCTATTTCTAGCCCCTTGGATTCCCCCCCCCCTTGTCTATCAGTGCTGCTACCCACATTTATGTGATTGGTTTTATGGACTAGAAATAAACTGGTCCATCTTTCCATACATCTGCTCTGTGAAGACATACTGACACTGATTCGACAGACTTAAACTATTCTAACAGCCTGGAATTATAGTTCAGATGGGGCAGGGGAAATGAATACTTAGCACCACCACAAACTTTAGTTCCCAGGATCCTTTGAGGGCAACCATGATAGTGGAAGTGGTGTCACAGATGTAGCCTGATAGTGCAGCAATTGCTTACGTACACAGGGCAACAGCAACCTACTTCCTTCAATATTCAGAGCTGCAGTGTTGCAAGAGGCCGGGTTCTTCTGCTTTCCACCCCCAAGATTATTGTCTATGTGTGTACAGGTGCATATATTTAGCTCTGCATTAAATAGGCAAGAGGAATGAGAGTTCATTGGGTGGGAAACACACAAAGACAAGCGGAGAAAAACTGAAAGACAACCAGGGGCAAGAAAATCCTAAATAAATGGCAGCAGGGGAGCAGAGGTACAAAGGCACAAATTACGAACATACCTTCAAGGTCATCTTGGTAGATTACAATCTGTTTGTCTCCTTCCAGATGAATAGCTGAAGATCAAAACAGACATTTATTCTTTTATTCAGCTCTGCATGCTATCTGAATGCTTTTGCATTTTCTAAAGATTACATTTATTCAAAAGCCACCATCATTTTTATGCACCACTATTTGCTAATACCGCTCAGAAGTGTGGAATTTTTTTACATCTGGAATCTCATTCAGGGTTACAATTGTTGTCTCCACTGGTCTGATTTTATTGACTTCAGTTGAGGGCTGGGAT